>NC_084915.1:9911550-10095081 GCF_949316345.1 Pungitius pungitius | reverse complement strand
GGATTATCCATAGACGCTAAAGGGAGGCTGAGAAATGTGCTGAAAAGTCATACTTATGTCAAAATGAACACAGAATGAAACGGAATAGCCAGTGAAGGCACACAGACGTTTTCAGTGCTTACATAGTTATAGATGTATTATAACATTTGCCTCTTGTGGATTGATTTGGTCATTTGAGTGCTAAGCTGAAGTGTGTAGCGTTCAAGTTGTCCAAACTCGGCAGGAAGGTGTGAGCGTGCCGAGCTCCTTTAAAATCTGCTGAGTTCATTACAGGCCAAAGGAAAAAGCCTGCGCTCAAGTAGGGGATAGGTAAAACCAGGAAGATAACTAGCAGCGAGTCAGAAATGCCGTGACACCAGCGGCCATCTGGCAGCTCTTTCTTCAAATGGACGTGCATTATACTGAAGATCCGGCAATGCAACAAAGATTACACAGACCTGCGTGTCTCACCTCCTTTACATACTATATACTATTCTCTAAAACCCTTTTAAAAAGCAAAGTGCCAGTGTTCTTTCTCTAGTGGTCGTGAGGGGAAAGCTTACCGTAGTGCACCGTGGAGCCTGTCTTACATAATTGTACAGTTCAGTGTTGCTGATAGGAATGCGCAATAGGCTGTGTCACGAGCTGCATTCGTGCCATTAGCAACCCGGAATGTGACATAAGCACCCTGGCGATGAGGATCAGTTTAAAAGCAACTCTTATTTCCCCGTGTGTGATGTTTGCACTGCATGCAGGCAAAATATGCAGCGTCCTAACCGTGCTGTTTAATTGCCTACATTTGCAGAAGTGTGGCCCTCTTACTCAACTTTGGTTACACCCTCCATTCCTATTGCCGGCATTTTTTCGAGAGAGGATGGGCAAGAAGGTTAGTGTTATGAAGAAGAAAAGAAAAAAATCCAGTTCTTCCAAACAAATGGCACCCGCTGCCCCTGAGGACAGGCTTGCCGGGCACTTGTACTGCACACATGTGTCTCCCTGGATGTTGCGGATTGGGAATGGCATTCAGCTGGAGCTCTAAGCGAGTCAAACGGCTCACACCCTTTTGCTCGTGGCTAATCTCAGGGTTAAAGTCAGCGTCACAGCACAAGAAGAGCCTCCCTTCGCTGTGCTCCGTGCGTCGCAAAGCCACCGCCCTTTGCTCTGTCCAATTCCAAGTCTGAAATGATCGGTCCACATGGGAGAGACTGCAATCTGGGGCGGCAAAACGCTCTCTCCAACCGGGCCACACCCACAGCAGAGGAATGCACCTGAATGAATATGTGTAAAACGTTTAATTGGCGCGCTTCCACTCGCAGAACTGCAGCAGCAGGAGGCGAATCTGCAACAATTTTCTTGTGATACCTCTGGCAATTCCTCCCATATTTTCTATGTGCAGTTTCATCGCTGAAGGTCAGACAAATATGGTACCTTATCTGGACGCCTTATTCAGGCTTCTAACACCGCAACATGACTTGTGCGTTTGGTTTTCTGTTCTCCATCTTCAACAGAAGTGCGCAGCTTCTACCTGTTTGCCTCCCAGTTGTCCTTTATTGTTAATCCTTTTCCGTAAAAATTCAAGCTCTCAGATGAATAATTCTGCTCTTGTGCTTGCGGCGGCGAAGGCTCAATAAAGTCAATAATCCTTTTTTTTTTTTGCATTTTACATGGTTCACTCACATCCTGCGTGTGCAAACCATCTCACCTATTCCTCCCTGTTGTGGCAAAGAATGCACGTCCCAATAAGCTCAGTCTTTTGTGTATCAGACTGTGTTATCTCCTTTTACACCGTTGCCTCATGTATGAAAGCGGTCTCAAGGCCTTCTGCACTGGCTTTCAATGGGCCTCGTCTGACTCCCTCACTCGGATAAGGCCCAAAGAAAGAAAGCGCAGGAGAAGGGGCGGGGGGGGGGGGGGGGGGGGAGGGGGTTTCGGTGAGCCCACGTCTTGTCTGGTGCAGACCAGCTGTAGAGGAGTTGGTGGAGGAGACGGGGGAAAGACAGCGGGATGGAAAGGGAGGAGTGGAAGACACTGTTTGAGCCCACAGCAGCCGGGTGGAATTTTTCACATACGCGGCTGGAATTTCAGGAATGCAGGGATAGTCCGAATCTGACTGGGAGCGAGAGAGATAATGGGACGGGGGGGGCAGAAAAGGCAGGAAAGCCCCAAGAAGAAGAAGAGGAAGAGGAATAGAATGGGAAAGGGTACCACAGCAAAAGAGTCCGGGTTTTAACACTGCCCGTCATTGTGAACATAAAGATACAGACTCGCTGTTTGTGGAAGGAGAGGCGCGCAATGGAACAAATAACTTATTCAGTTTGAGGTTGTGGCAGCCGTAGTGGACGTAGTGGGGTAGGCCTCTTTATAATAGTGAAGGGATGAATGATGGGCTTATTTTAGCTAAAGATCCACATTTTCTGCAACGTGGTTGATCAGTGTCTCAACAACTTTTGGACGGAATACCAAAAATGTGTGGTTCACACATTCATTCCCCTGCTCAAGACTATTTGTTTGTTCTTTGATGACCTTTTAGCTTTTCATCAGGTTTAACTTGACCTTTAGTTTGGTTTATAATGGAACAACTACTTTCCCCATCCGCCTCAGGTTAGTGCCATTCAGAAAATATTACCGCGCAAAAACACTAAACTGAGATGGTGAACTTTGTACCTGCGACACATCAGCATGTTGACCGTGTGCAAGTTGATAAACGCATTCTGTAGTCTGAATCTGAAGAATCATTGAACAGCAAATAAAAACTCCTCTAACATATTTATTTGTTTTAATTCTTCTAGATATCTGTTTGAACTGGCACGCATCCTCTCAGCACAAAAGAGCATTCAGGTCGAAGTACAGCCTCACAAAGACGTCCTATTGGCTGGTTTCCTTGTGGCCAAAGTGGCCAACGGTAAAGTTGGGTTTCCTTCATTGACCACAATTGCAAAAGTAATTTTATAACGTCTTTTAGAACTGACAATCGGACTCATTGAGGGGTCCTAACGTGACATTTATTTATTACTTTTTGTCAAATGAGTCCCTGCAGGGACGGCATCTCTCCCTGGGATTACCAGCGCCATTTATGTGGTGCACGTATCTGTTACAGGACTCACTAAACAGCCACTTGATTGTAGTGGATCAATGAGACCTGTCTTTGATAGAAGAGAAGAAGAAGAAGAAGAAGAAGTAGTAGACTTGAATGTGTTTGTCAGCGACTCGTGAGTCTACGCCTCCGCCTGCTGAGTCACACTGACATCGCTCACTCACGGGGAAAACAAACCGCGTGTTTTTCCTATTGATCGCAGGTATGGGTCTAAATGGAAATGACTCTGTGGTTGTATCAGGATTCTGCTGAAGGATGCCCTGACCCTCCTAGCTTTGCACAGTCTACAGGCCATGGCACACTCGGATACCTTAAATCATTCTGGTGGTCCTTAGTGCTGGAATGCACAGCATGTGTTACTCATCGTCAACCAGATGCAGTGGAGCGTGCTCTCAATATCTAATAAGATCAACACCAGATTTTATTCTTTGAAGGCAAGAAAAGCCGAGATCTTCAGCTTCAGCTTTAGTGTAGTCAGATGTGTGTTTGAGCCAACGATATGTGGAGGAAACAATAAGGGCAGATTTTACCTTCTGGGAAGGGAGGCGCCCAAATAAAAGAGCCTTGAAGACCTAGAGATTTATTATATTTTGATATTAAATATTTAGTATGGTGATATTTTCTAGATAATTGTTTCCCAATGATAAGTTGGTAAAGGCCCTTGGTCTTAAAAGGCCGTAATCCAACATATATGTATTTACTTACTTATGTGAGCGGGTCAATTTTGATTTTTTTTTCTAAATCTACTTTATTTGTCTATAACTACAAGCGGAAATTCTATTTCTCACCAACATGGTCCTTTCAGGTGTAGGCTTTGTCTCTGGGAAACACCGAAACATTTACTCTATTAATTAGGACTTCAAAACTAATAGATCTTTTGAAAGAGTTTTTAAATCTCTGCTTTTATCTAGAGGCTGTCTACTCCTCTTCGTCGTCCTCTCACTCGTGTTTTTGTAACCACGGTAACTGAAAGTTAAAAAAAATAAAATAAGGCCAGTTCTGTGGTTTTTGAGCATCGTAACAGGAGAATACCATTTTCTGGCTGGCACTGTGCGGCGTGCAGAGGCAGAGCAGCGTGTGCGTGTTCCCCTTCTGGTAAACGGAGGCATGGTCTTCTGTGCATCTCCCCGATCGTCCTTACATATCAGTTCCTTTTACCCACTTCCTCACAGCTGATCGCACACTCTGTGGCTCGACTGCACCCACTTGCTGTTTGTGTGCTTGGCCGCGGGCCACCTCATACCCACGCTACGCCAGCAGGGAAGTTAAAACAATCTCTGCTTCTTCTTCTTCTTCTTCTTCTTCTTCTGCAGGAATGTGTGAGCCTACGAGGGAAGGAGAAGGAGTCGCCATTCAGGGCCTCTTTAAGTCCGGCTGTCCGTCACTTCCCGGCTTGTCTGGTTCGACGTCTCGCACTTGGCCCCCGAATGGCTGACGCACAGCAGTTCTTCACTGGCAAGCTTTATGTTCCCGTACACATGCTAAAGCTGCCAGCTGAAGAACTGCTCTGGTCAGCCCTGCCCCGGATGACTCAAGAAGAGGAAGCGGATGGGGGGGGTTGCTGAGGAAAAGACGGAGGAGGGCGGTGTTCCTCACGCTGAGTCAGAACGTGACCGATTTGAGCAAGCAAGGGTTGATAATCTTGTTTTAAACAAATGTAAAGTGTATTTTATCGAGACTGTTTTTTTTTTTTTGTGGACAAAACGCCACACTATGAACAACAAAACTCAAACAGCACTGAAAGCTCTCTTGTTCAAAAGTAAAGCACACACACACACACACACACACACACAGCACTCGATAGATCTATACAAAAATGTGTCCCATTCATGCCTTTTTAACTTCAAAGTCTGGTGATCCCATTAAGGGGAAGCAACAAAGATCAGGGTGGTGAAGTGTTCTTAGATACACAATCACTTTTGAAAAGGAGGGTTTTTCTCACGTTAACAAGTCAGTAAGGTGACTTTTAGTTAAGGTTCAATGAACATATTTTGATTGTTGTTGGATAGATCTTTTTGAAACTAGCGGGTGAACGTTTTTCTCCAGCTGTAAATTGCATCAACGGCTGCTTCAATGTTTTCCTTCACAAACGACCAGGCTTCTCAGGCTGAGGAAGGTTTCAAGATAACTCATTGGATGTAAAACCGTCTTTTTAAGAGACCAATAAGCCCCTCTCTTTATTTATTTGGCAACAGCAGCGGGGTCATTGATTAACTCTCTGAATGTAAGATGAATTGGTTTAATAAAGAAATAATTTTGTTTCAATTATTTGTTGTCAATTATTCATAAAATAGCCCTATTGTCATATTTATCAAATGAAATACTTGCAATATTCGAGTGCACTGTACAGTAAGTATTTTTTGTTTTACATCGCCAAGAGAGAACAAGGGAAACTAAATAGATAAGAATCTTAATTGTTTCTTATTCATTGGAAAATGACCATGAGAAATGACTGAAATAATCAGAAATAAAAGTGTTGCTGTAATTTCAAAAGATATATTTTCAGGTTCTTAGTGCAGTTTCCTTAAAATACCACCACTAGATGTCATGAACATCCGTGTAAACCTGAGGTGGAGACACGGCTGAGCACCATCGGCTAATTGAAGAACAGTGAGAGTAATAGAACCACACTGCATTATTTCCAGCTAATGTGGATTAACATGATAACAAATATGTTATGAAATAACTTCAGCAAAAGGGGATTTAATTATCACAATTAAATGAATGCCTCTGATTGGAAATGTATTCTACTAAGTGTATTATAGAGAATGTCCTATTGAGTTGTAATATATTCACTAGTTGGCGTTTTTAACATATTTGATGCGTTATTGAAACGCACTGACGCATTAATCTATAGCTGCTTTTCAAACTGTGATTCTTAATCAGCAATAATGCATCATCATTTACAACGGTGGAATTCAAATGGGCATAATTAATCAACACATTTTGATATTAATATGTAATATAGAACACAAGAGTTAAGATACCAATGATTATTTTGAATAAGTCACATTGTGCATTCATTATTTTAAAATAATAAACTGATACTGTAACATAAATGTGTACATGTTTACATTCGGATAATAAATACTTTTACTTAGTACTTCCTTCACAATTTATATATTCCAAAAGGTAACCAGTGTTATTCAACTAGAGTTGACTAATATTATAGTGTAAATGGATTTGGGTTACCCAATCATTTGTGGTCAAATAAAGAAAAAGGTGAATCGGGTCAACTTTTAACGTTTAAATTCCTTGGACAAACAGAACCTGGACCTCGGTCTGTCTGCATGTTTTGAGAGGCTTCTGGCTCATGCACTCCACCGTACCCTCTCCCTCTCCCTACGTCACCCACCCTGTGCACTGCTTATCTAGCCGATGTCCCTGCGCGTAAATGGAAAGCTTTTACGCAGCGCGCGTGTTCACTTCATAAGAGGTTTGCTTGATGTTTTTGCATTGTCACACGCTTCGCCTGGTCCATCCGACACAGGGAATCTTCTGTGGAAATGTAAAGGATGCGGTTATACCTCACTACATAATAGAGAAGGGCGGTGCGCGTGGAGGGGGGGGGGGGGGGGGAGTAAAAGCCAAGGAGTGCGTCCGTACGCTAAACGCCTGCTAAACGCGAGAGGGACTCAGACAGCAATAACATCTCACTCATCAATAAGACATTTTGAATGAGTTAATAAAATAGCTTGCCTTGAAGGTATCGTTCTCTCTGAATATACACTATTTAATCTAATGACCCTCAATGGAAAAGATCTGAAGGACAACTCTTCAGCGTCTCCATCCACAGGAAAGCGGCTCGCTCAGGCAGATAAGCCCTGGAGGTCCCTTATCATTCAGATATGGCAATCAACACGGATGCTGCCTTTGGCAAAAGCGCGCTGGGCGAGCGGGACGTTTCCAATCCCACCGACTTCCAGGACACGGAGAAGCTGCTGAGCGCCGCGACCACCGAGCCCACCGGGCAGAGCAACATCAAACCGTCGGACTCGTTCTCCCTCAACATCAGAGGGAGCGTCCAGTCCCTGGATGCGGACCAGAACGGACACCGATCCCCGTTAAAGTCGGGCTCAATCGGGCAGCTGACGGCCCCACCCAACTCCCTGTCCCGCCTGAACCTGGGCCCGCCGCCCTCCTCGGTGTCGCCCGGGGTCGTACCGCCGAGTTACTTCTGGCTCGCCGTGCTGTCCTGTTTCTGCCCCGCCGTGCCGCTCAACATCTGCGCCCTGTGGTACGCCAATGTGGTGAGTGCGCATCCTTCATTTACCGCTTCACTCCTTTTCACAGGCGCACAGACCGTGTTTCTAAATACAGTGTTGAGCCTTCTGATGCGTTTCAGTCATTTCACTGTTGATCACCTCCTTCCGTTTGCTTTCCCGTCAGTCGCGGTCTGTTCTCCATACAGGAGATATTGAAGGGGCGAGGAAGTATGGGCGTCTGTCCATGCTGCTGAGCTGTCTGGCGATGCTGCTGGGTGTGGCTGTGATCATCTTCATAGTGCTGACAATAGGTAGGGAGAGAAAGACACACATCAGGCATGGAGGCGTAAAGGTGTGTGTGTGTGACTTATGCCTCCTTTTTCTCTGCTTCTCAGAGATCCAGAAGTGAACTCTGGGATGGGATTGAGTGTCATCGCACCTCTCAAATTTGCACAGAAGAGAGGTGAGAAAAAAAAAAGCTGAAGAGAAACAATGTTTTGCTTTTTCCTGCTATGGACCAAAGAAGAAAGAAGAAAGTAAAGAAGAAGGTTGCAGGGCGCTTCCTGTTTCCCCGGTAACACTCATGTCCAATAACCCCACAAACTCAGGAACAAAGGAAGGACAATGAAGTTGTCGTGTGGGATCATCAGACAGCAGAGGAGAACGTGTTCAAACTAATGGGGCACTGAGGTACACACCTGCCTGACACACACATCTGGCATTTGCGTATTACAAAAATACAGCAGTAGATAAGCGGAACGCGCAAATAATAATACAATGAAAAAAAATGAATAAAAACCATAATAGTATTCTTGTGGTCAGAGAAAAACCAAAGTATAGTCTGTAATGCCGCCACTGCCTGCCCTGTTTCTATTAAAACTACGTAAGTACAGACTGTATGTACTGATTTAATACCACTGTTTACATCAAGTTTAAAACTATGTTTGTCCTGTTGCAGTCAGACTGTGACGTCTTGCTTTGTGTGCTACTATGATTAACGGATCGGACTGCCTGGATCTCTAAATCTCATTACGTTTACAATATACTGCAAGATATGAATGGGGTCGCTCTCTCTGTATGCACTGTCCATGGCACTCTGATGTTGATGTTTATACATTTATACTGTATGACTGTTTTACTGTGCCATAGTTCTGCATGTCGGAAATAAACTTGAATGAGCATGACAAACGGGACAGTGAGCTCATCAGCTTTGTTTTATTAGGCGCCACCGACACCGCGTAAAAGAAGCATATCAGCAGTTAACTCTTTATAAAAATCTTTGAGAAATGTGTTAACTATCGATACAACCAGGAATATACAACCCCAAAGATGGAAACATTATCATCAATCAGAAAATAAATAAACTCTCCAGTCAGATCAAATCATTTCAATTAAGAAAAAATGTATCACAAAAAAAAGTCTTAACTTTTTTGGAGTAAATTACAATATTGACAGTATTTTGTACGTATACAATGAATATATATATATATATTCTTCTGTTTTTTGAAGAAAAATGGTCCCCCAGTTAACCTGCAAATCAGTGGAAAAAGTAGAGCAACAGGAGTATGGTGCAGACGCCTATCACCCCGCCTAGAATGAGAGAGTCCCGCCTCTTACGCAAATTGATTTTCTGGATGAGATTGTTGATGACGGGGAAACGATCTGAGGGGACAGTAATTAAGGTCCAAGACGGCCTTCCCTGCCTTGCAGTGAGAGACAGACATCAGCAGGGGAAATACATCAACTGAGCTTTAAACACAACAAGGAATAAATAAGAGCATAATGTTCCATTTCTGCTCTCGTACTCACTGCCATGTAGCTTCAGAGAAAGAACAATGACAAGAAGGTAAATCTAAAAGAAAAGGAGGACAAACGATGGAAGGATACTGGCTAAAGTCGTGACCCTGGTTTGAATGGACTTCAACATGCCACGCTGAAATGTGATGTTCTCCTTGGTAGCTATGGCGATACTAGAGGATGAAAGAAACAAGGGATCATTTGTTAGGAAAAGAAACACAGGGCTGTATTCAAAGCATCACATTAAGTTTAATGTTTCAGCTAATGAGCCAAAAAGTAGGATAATATGATGGTCTGTTTTATGAGACCTGAATGTGCTGTGTTTGCTTGGGATGTGTGTGTGGGAGACTTTAATCCCCCCCTTGAGTGAGAGAGAGTAAAAGGAGAGGAGGAGAGTGAACAGTGCAATAAAGCTTACCTTATTGCATTATCAATAAGACTATCCGAGCTGTCGACATGAAAAAAAGAGAGTAGAAAAAACAAAAAAATGACAGATCAGGTCAGCTGAGAAACCTTCAATCCTAAAAATGACATCACAAAAATGAAGTGTAACATAATTGACCATTGATCCCTTTTAACAAACACACTGTGTAAAGAATAATAGTAAAAACAATAATATATGTCTACCAGTAAAGCCAATATACAAGAGGACAGAAGGAAAGCCGCTGCCATGAAACCACAGGTCTCTTTGGCTCTATCATCATTAGAGGAGCACTTCCTGTGAAAGGGAGAACGTGACTGGACGGAGAAGCCGAGAGCTCATCTCTAAAACGCAACGCACTCTGTACAAATCACGCGAATGAAACCCAATCCCTGCGTTAGGTGTCTCGTGCGCACAGAGGCAGAGCGGACGGCACTGAGCATCAAGCTGCTGAGATAAGCGTCGGACTGAAAGAGGAAATGTTCTGCCCGGAGCCGAGCGGACCACACCAGGTCAGCGGCGTGCATCCCATCCGACTCCACTGCTGCCCAAAAATCAATACTGCGCTTTATACTTCGTCCTCATCCATTCCTCGCTTTTTCCTCTCTGTTCTCCTTCGTCGTATTAAGTTGCAACGTTTTTTCTGCCTGAAACCACTTTCCTGGTCACATAGTGGTCTGATCAACGCTTTGTGAACTGGGTTTGCGTCGACCCGCTCTGCGCCTACCTGCGCGAGGGTGCCAGTCGGCCCAATTGAGTGCGAATGTGTGCGCTGGCTTTGAAATCAGAAGGAGCTGCAGGCCGGAAGCTGGAGCAACACGTGTGTGCAACCGGACGGATCCTTTTTCAGGGAAACACTTGTGGTTTGTTGGGTCACGTTGTGAAACACATCAGGACCGCCTGTCACCACACACACGCGCACACACACACACCGTGTGGCCACACGTGGAACTGTACTTTTGTAATTTTAAGACTGATCAGAAACAGAACGAAAGAAGGTAACGTGGGAATACAATGATTACTATTCCTTTCTCAACTTTTATTCATGCTTTTTCAATTTAGAGAAATCGCAGCCAAGCCTAACAGCGGCACATCTATCATGTTACTGTTAGTAAGAACCCAGGATCAATTGGCTCAGGGAACCATCTTACATAGACAGTACTGAATGCGTAAATGTGTTCATGTTTTCTGTTAATGCATCAGTTGTTTATAATCCATGTATTTTTTTTATCCCATCTTGCTCTCCCTTCTTCCTCCAGCCCCTTTTCTGTCTCCAAGGAAATTGCTCCCTGAAAGATTATGAACCACTCAGCTAAAAGCCGTGTGTCATAATGGAAATCTTACAACAAAGAATAACTAATGACCAATTTGTGCTTTAGATCAGATCAGCTTTCTATATATGAAAGGAATGCAAAGAAAATAATATAAATTCAATAGGACACTTGCTTTGTTTTTGTATTGATTTGTAAAATTTCTTGTTATTTACAGCTGAGCGCTGGGAACTTGGGCAGAAAACTGAACAGAAAAAGCCCGGTTTCATGAGGATGTAACGCGACTACAGCACGACTGGTCCCCAGATGGTTCCACACATCATCTAGATGTAGCAACAAGGATCCTGTGATCGACTGGTCTAAAAAAGCTAAAATACAATCTATTAATCTGTGATAACCGCCCGGTTCAAATGTCATTCCATGAAGTCGTGCTCATGATCCCCAGAAGATGAATTCCACTGAAAATAATGAAGACATACATTTTTTTTCCTTCATAAATGTTTCTTCATTGCCAATAATTCTACTCAGACGCCCATAGTTCGGTCAGATATCGAGGTGTGATATGTTTAAGATATCTGGTGACCTCAATTTGTTTGAGCCACAGAGAGGGCAGATCTCTGCGTCTTATGCTGCTGGAAGGTTTGTAGCAGTGAGCAGTTCATCATTTCTGACTCATAACTCATGTTCAGATACCGGAGCCGGTGGAGCCAGATTCATATTTGTGTGATGTGATACATCCATTTATCATTGTTTTGTGTTTACACAGTCAACTGAGCTGTGGACTGTTACATCAAGTCGACTAATTTGATTGCTGCACTTCTTTCAGTTGGATCAATATGAAGGTGCAGTTGTGTCGTGTAGTTTTTCAGTATCTCAGTGGATAAAAAGATTAAATTGATGGTATTGATTGAACCAAAGCAATGGAGAAAAAGAAATCAATGATGAAAAATCAAGGTATCAGCAAATTCATCAGGATTAATTCTCTAGTGACTGTGACTGCATAGACAACATTTTCAGAAATTCCCCAAATTCGGTATTGGCAAAAAAATGGTCATAATACAGAGACATTAACGTATGGGAGAAGAGTTATACATCACTCCCCGTCACCATCATCAAAACATAAAATCTGGGAATATATTTTGACAGAATGGAGCCCAATACCTTATCAACACACCTACAAACCAGCAAATGGGCCGACCCGAGTGTATTTTAATGGATCACAATTGGCTAAAAACAAAGGAGATTTAAAATCTGATCCCTTCTTGACTGTGTTGTGGCCATTTCTGCCTGCTCATGTTGCAGATTGGTTTACCTTTAAGCAGGTGAGTCTTTACATGTCTCACATACCAGCGAAAATGAGTGTGTATGAGCGTGAAAAATGACGCGGCCGCAGCTGTGCCAGTGACTCTGTACATGATGCTCACTAAATATTTAATAATACCTCAATAATTATATAGGGCTTTTATTACATAGGGCCTGTGTTTCTAGGTCTGTGTGTTGTTTTTTTAAAGTAATGACTTACTTTCTGAGATGTTCGTGTTCCTTGAGGATGAGCTCAGTCTTTCTGTTATTCACTCCTGCGCTGCTCTTGTAGGACCTGAGAAAGAGAAACAGAAGAGACGGAAGCATTCAACGATGGGGAATTGGTTTGACAAATAGAGACACCAAATGAAACACTTTTTGGGGTCCATTTTTGCCAGTGAAGAAGCAGATTAGAGATGAAGTCCGTCCGTCTGTATTCGGGCACGACAACGCTAACATTCAGATATGTTTACCATCGTAGATTAGCATGCTAACATGCAGGAGCACTTACCACAAGAATGCAGCTGAGGTGGATAGAAATATCATTTGAATGTAATTATAAAAAATAATCTACGAGACAATGGTGCTCAATCGAAAAGGCAAGAGATCCCCAAAGTTGAAACAATTCATCCTAAGGGAAATGCCAATGTGTCGAGTCAGAGTTCAGGCCAAATGCATTTGTTTGCAACCTAAAGTGAGCATTATCCAGGAAGCAGTTTTGCAATTGGGGAACAAAATCGGCACCAGAACCAAGTTTCTCGCCGGTCTTTAGTCTGAAAGGGTAATTCACTCCCCCCTATTAACTGATGCCTGGATGCTGATTATGTACTTCCTGTGTGAAGGCTTTTAAGGGATGAGCTCTGCATAACCGAACAACTGCTTCTCTTATTTACAGCAGCATCCCCTTCCACATACCTCTCACCTATAATGAGAATAATTAAAGTGGACTGTAATCAGTCAACATCAGAACAGAAATCTCTCACTCTCTCTCCCTCCCTCTCTCCTTCCTTCTTTCTCGCTGAATAAAAGCCTTGCGGTTTGATTTACTGTAGAAGGCACTTAGGAAAGAAATCCCTAGAGAAAGAGAGAGAGAGAGAGAGAGAGCGAACAAGGAAGGTGGCTCTTATTGGTAGATGAAACATGAGTAGGATCGTGGATTATAAAAAGGGTGGGAAAATGTAGCATCAAACTGGAAATGTCTGCCTCCTCCTGGTTAACAGAGTATAGTGAAGGACCAGGGGTGGAACCTGAGCTAGGAAAGAGTGATTAACTGCAGATTTAAGAGAGAAGTCTATCCTGCGACTTAGTGTGGCACTTCCATAAAGCATCTTTTTTAGAGCTGAATTGATTGACATAGAATTTAGCTTGGGTTTGCTAATTAATAGTTTAAAATGTAATAATAGAGGTATAGCTAATCTTTCATCTATAACACTGCAATGAAAACTGCAATGTTCTGGCTAAAATGAGAACTGAATGAGAAGATGATAGTGTAATTACTAATATAATACACTATATCTGATTGTTAAGTGCTGCATACTCAATGTCTCTGTTAATAGAGCCCAGTAGATCCTCTCGCTCTCTCAGGCTGAAGAAGTTGCTCTTGGTTTTGTGGAACTCAAGAGTATAGTCCTGTGGGGAAAAAAATAATTAAAAAAGTCTAAATACATTACAATTTAATTGTAATTTTAAATCTTTCTTCTATATATACATATAGAGAAGTAAGTTAAAACAATTCACAGGTGGAGCTGAAACACTTTTCAGCACTCTAAAATAATCCAGAAAAGGAAGTACTTATATGTACCTGTAAGATGTCTCTGTGCCTCTGTAAGGTGTGCATCAACGCTGCGTTATGTGATGAAGCCCCTGGACTGTTTGTGTATTCTGCCATTTTGTCATTGACTGCAGTAAGCTGCAAATAAAAAGTTAAAATGCAATTAAGTAGCCATAAACACAATTATTTTGTCTTAAAACAAGTGAGTTTAATCAAACTACAGTTTAACATGAATGTGCTATAATAAGCAGTAATCACAATTCCTATCTAGTTTATACAACATGAAATATAAATTGCAATTAATTTAGCATATAAACACACAAGATAACACATTGAGCTTTGGTTGGCTTTTTTATGTTGCAGAGCATATATTATAATAAATATATATTTCATCAATTCCATCCCATGGGATTTGGTCCCCAAAAGCTGTTTGTGAAGAGGACCCTAAAATCTCTTTAGCTATGACTATTAAATGTCACCATATGTATTTGATGTTTGACTTACATTGGCCAATAGCTGCTCCAGCTCAGTTGTCATGGAAACAAGCATGGCTTGAGATGAGCCAACAGAATCAGACCTGGTTTAAAAAAGAAAGTGAAAGGACAAAATTGATTTTGTCATTCAGAATATAGTACAGTGTGCAGACTAGAGCAAATGAAGAAAAAATGATTCCGTACCAATTAATATAATAGAAGGGGATACAAACATTGGATCAGTAACTGGCCAACCAATTGACCAACACTAAACAGCACATTACATACACATTGTGTAACATCAGCTATTTGGTCGAAATGTAAAAGCAATGTTAAATACAAAATGTGTTTTTTATTAGTTGGAAATGACCTGCTGTCTCTTGTCCGCTGGTCCCGGTTGCTGCTGCTGCTGTAGCTGGTGCACAGCTTACTGAAGGACACCAGCTTGAGGTCCAGCTCATTTTCCAGCTGTCTGGCTTGTTTGCGCAAATCTGAGTGAAGAGACGGGAAAACACTCAACATGAATATTTCAACACAGATCAAAAAAAAATCAAAAAGGCAACAAGGCCACGAGGAGGAGACAATATATTAGGCATCCTCTAAATGCCACAAAAAACAAACCCATCCACACATCAGACGGACTGCACGTTGGTACTCTTGGGACTATTTGGTTTTCAGAGGTAAAGTTGTGTTTGAATGAAGTAATGGCATGTTTCTTTAAGATGGGAAACAATACATTGGCCATCGGGTCCGACATGGGGAAGCCAAAGGGACACTCACTTTCAAGTGAAATGTTGAGTTTATCAAAACTACTTTAGAGGTAATCAAAGGATTAAATCTGCACATAATTGTAATTAACCTTAAAGGGGGATTAAGACTACACTTCATCTGAGTCCTCCTATCAGAACATGAAATCATTGTTTTGTTAATAAGTTTATTGAATGAATGACAGTAGATGCAAACATGTCCGCTGGGTTATTGGTTAAGAAGTATTTAAAAAGTACTTTCTTTTTCTACGGTCAATACTGCTGGGTTTCTGCTTGTAAACAACTTTTTCATATCTAAAAGTATGAAGAGTCAAATTGTCAACTTAAGTCAAAAAAACTATTTAACCATTTAACTCGGAGTATTTCGCTAAACCAGAGAAATCAGTATGATTGTTAATTATTGACAACATTTAATAACGTTAACTTTTTAGGGTTCCACGTCAAACATGCTAACGTGTTAGCTTAACCAGCTAAGTTACAAACATCTAAATATCAGCGCGGGTAAAGAGACGCTAACGTCTAACGGAACATTTTAACGCTTTTAATCGGAATCGATGAAGAACAAATAAAATATTGATATATGTTCAGTTGTTTGAAACTATATGCTGGAACTATAATTTACCTTCCCAATAGTTGCTGCTGGTTGCCATGTTTTTTGTTGACATGTCATCATCAGCCGTAACGAAGAAACGACTGTCGCAAATTCTCCTTTTGCTCCACAGCGCCCCGTGGATGAGGAGAACAGCGCCCCCTGGTGGTCTCAGGCCGCAAGCGCACCACTGATGGAACCCACTCAGTATGACTGTCATCATCGCTGCCCACTCGATGTTGTCCCGAGGGTCAGAATGAGAAACACTTAGCGAAGGCCTAATGGGCTCATTAATTAATGATTGAAATACGCTCATTGCTGGACTAACGGTTTGTTTGTTTTTCTCCCATTGCTCCATTATGGTGACGGCTCCTTTACGTGAGTAGCAGAAATACCCAAGTGACTACTACTAATTATCACAATTGTTAGAAAACACAATTATTATTACCCGTATAATCTACAAATGGTATATTACATTAGTTAGAGCTATAGAGCAAGGACTAAACCATAAAGGCTTTTTTAAATCTTATCCATCAATAGTTGGGATGGGAGGCGGTCTGAGACCAATACAACTATTTCAATCTTAATTTTTGTGTAACTTACCAGTCAAGTTTGTTCCCCGTACTATTTTTAGCCGCATGATTCAGACTTTTGAGCTGATCCCATTGGCACTTTGAAGAAGACATGGCTGGTTAATATCATCTTATTCCAGTTGGGCTTCTTATATATTTTGTGTTGCAGCTCTTCAGTGAACTATGATTTGTTTCTGAAATATTCAACTCATGGTCCTAATTTTGTTTTTTGTAGCTCTGTCATTCAATTAAATAGGAATGTTGCACATATTATTTGCCCCATTTCATACTAATTTCCCCAAACGTCGGCCTGCTGTATTTGATATTTACAAACTTTGAGACCTCAACTAGTTAAAATGAGTGTATTTGGGAAACCCCATGACCGATCAGTGGGGTTTAAAGTAATTTATTCTCACTCAGACCGTTGTCCATGGTATTTACCTTATAAGTTTGTGTCTGATACAG
Source organism: Pungitius pungitius (assembly GCF_949316345.1). NCBI lineage: Eukaryota > Metazoa > Chordata > Actinopteri > Perciformes > Gasterosteidae > Pungitius > Pungitius pungitius. The sequence goes on along the minus strand of NC_084915.1, from coordinate 10,078,375 downwards.
GTATATTATTCTCTGAGCTTTGTTGCTCAGCAGTGTTGTCCACGTGTCAGTAAGGACACAGATTAAGGCACACGCCACTCCAATTGTGAATCTCACTGTTTCTTTGCTCGTTCTCTTTATTCATCATCACAGGCAGTCATGGAAATCACAATATCACAGCAAGACTGGTGATGGTGTTGATGTGGAATACAATGACGGTGATGATGATGATGATGAGATGATGATGATGATGACGACGATGATAATGCCATCAATGGTGGAGATGAAAAGGAGCAAATACTTTGAGGTGTTTTTGCCGTTGTGCAGTCAACCCCAGCAGACGAGGCCTCTCTTTTGCACTGATTCAGCTTTTTCTTTCATTTCTGTCATTCCTTTTTTCTGTCTTTCTTACATCATTCTTTTCTTTTGTGATGTTTCTTTAAAAAATGGAAAAGTGCTGTGGACAACTGACACCAGTAAGCACCTGAAGTCCATCCCGGTATCGTGCTTAGATTAGCCGGACCGGGAGATGGATGATGGGGGAGAGAAGGAAGGAAAGGAGGGAATGAAGTGCAAGAGGAGGAGATAAGAAAGTGTGATGGAAGCGTTTCCCCTCTCAGTGCTGGATCCTCCTGATGGACTGAATCTGGGGAGTCTGGGAGTGGGAGCCAAACTCACGGTAACACTTGTACTCTCCTCCACGACAGTCACACTCCATGATGTACTGGTAGCCGCGGTAACCAGGGTACTGGTAGCACACAAAGCTGCAGAAGCAAGAGAAAACACGCTCATTAAATGCAATCATCTAAATAATCAGAATACATGTAGCTCTGTGAGGAGCCAACGGTGCTCAAAGCAGAAGTGTGCGAGGCTTTCGGATTAAACATTGTGAAGATGGACTTACGCTCCGCTCTTGATGTGCATGGATCCAACCTCGTTGTTCATCCAGCCCATGGCCTGCAGAGAGGGGTAGTCATCGCACAGATCAAACTGACGACCCGTCATGTTCTCCATCTCGAAGATGGTCATGCGGGACTCCTTGTGGTTCTGTGCAAAAAAAGAGAGAGGAGGTTTTGCACAACTTGAGATGAGGCCTAGCCCCTGAAGGGAACTAAGGGTCTGTTGCTGTGCAGAGGGTTAGGCTTACAGCACAGCAGATGGGCCTGAAGGAGATCATCCTCTCAATGCGGTAGGAGTTGCTGCCACTGTAGGCCTCAAAGCGAGGGTAGTCTCCTTTCTCCAGGACAAACTGCTGGCCGCAGAAGCTAGAGTGCTCGTAGCCCACCCAGCTGCAAGGACAAAGTCAAAATAACAATGTCAGGAAGTTCTGTATCTCAAAATATTGCTCCATTTTGTTTTGGGAATCAGCTCCGGAATTTAATAAAAATAAAGAGTGAGGGGGTACGTACGCGCCACACTCGATCTTCAGGGAGCGGATGTTCTCCATCCCACACTCCATGATGTTCTGGCAGCTGGCGGTGAACTCCATACGCCTTCCCTGGAAGTGCTCCTGATCGTACACGGTGATCTGTAAAACACAGAGGACAACAACAAAAACTGATGAATGAAGGCGAGTCAAACTGATTAGTTCTAAAGTGAACATTTGAAACTAGTACTAGTTCCTGAGCTCGTGGTGCAATGTAATGTAAAATACACCAAATGCTTACCTTCCAAGGGCCCATGGGCATGGGGTTTATCTGAGCCATTTTGTCTTGCTTTTCAATAGTACCTATAGGGGAAAACACAAATGGTCAGGAAAAAGAAGACCTGTGTAATAAATAACCGTCTATTACTCAGCTGTTAATTGTCAAGCACATTTAACCTCCAGGTTTTTCACAAAACACGTCATCTGTTTGATAAATGTTACCTTAATGTATGTGTTCATTGCAACCAACTAAGCCTCCTCATTACTATAAGGTGATAAAGTGCACTAGAGACCCTAACCACATCATGTCCATAGATTGGTAAACTGTATTGTACTGTTAACTGGTTCCACCTACCCAAACTGGTGAAGTGTGTGTCGCAGGGTTCCACTGAACGGTCTGCAGAGAAGGTGTGAGTGGGCGTTTTTATACACCCATGGGTGACAGGGCCTGGGGGGTGACAGGGCCTGGGGGGGGAGGCACGTCGGGACCCAGTCAGCACTTTGCTTTGGGCTCAATTGTTTTGTTGTGTGAACCACTGAGGGGTTAAAACATGACGCACAGGGATTCATGCAAACAAAGAGAGAACATGTATATACTGCCATGTGTTAGATATGTGTGTTGGAGGAAAATCAGGGTAGTTTTAACCACAAGTATATATATAAATGCTTTTATTTTACTCATTGTCCAGTTTTTGTAATAATTTACACTCTTTCATCTTTTGGAAACTTTTGATGCATCAACAGAAATAAATCACATGTTGTATTGTCTTTTGTCATCATATTGACGACAAAAGACAAAAATTAGGCACATAGGTTGTTGAAGAAATACTCCTAATAAGAGCATGTACTCTATATTAATCATAAGTCAGTTAGTGCAAATCAAATCATAAAATGATTCTACATTTACATGGATTCACCTGGATTCTTTAAACATTATGAAGATATTAAAAAAATGATCCGTCTTTGATGAAAATATTTGAATAGACTTCTATAATTATTTTGTGTTGCACATGGTTTTTGTGCGCAGCATTCAGGTTTTGTATCTGTTTGTTATTGTTTGACGTAGTGAGTTTGTCTCGCTCTGACCAACATCCAGAATCAATCATTACATGTGTCCTTAATTTGTTTGTCAAGACCCGATCAATTGTTTGTCTCCCCCTGTGTTGACTAATTTGAAAATGCTTTTAACAGTAGAAGAAATCTCATTTCCTGAAACTTGACCATCAATTCTCATGACTTCTGTGAAAAACGGATCAATGACATCAACACAGGATTTGAAACAGGAAGATTCATCCTGTGTTAGAATCTAATCAAGATATTTTATGGATCATTTAAAAGAAAATCCACTTTGGGGGCCAACGTCGTCGGCATCAGAATCAAAGCGGAGTAGAGTTTGAACTAAATTGGCATCATTGGAGTGTGTTGGGTGTCCAGACAGATTCATCTTCTCAGTCGACAGAGTTGTCCCGTTTTCATGTTGCTATTTATTGCAAAAACTGCCCAAAGAAATAAATCAACAATGAGGGTTCGCATGGGCCGATGGCACCAACGGAAAGGTCACATTGGCTCCAGCGGCCGCAGGAACACAGGAAAATGTTATGAAAGAAGTCAAGTTGTTAGTAACTCATTTTACAGCCGATTGATCTGAACCATGCGATCCTCCCACCAAGCCAAGCACACACACACACACAGTGTTTTAAAGCATGCTGTATTGAATTTATTCCAAACATCTGAATCAAAAGCTGCATTTTACAGTGTTTCGCTGGATCATTTATTTTGTCATTGAAGTAGGAAATCATGGAGCGCACAAAACACAGAGACAGCAGCTGGTGGGCACTCCCTCCTCTCTCTTCTAGCTGGACAATACAAATTCAGGAGTGGCTTACTGAGGTCAGCACATTACCCAGACTCTCAGTCTGTGTGCATGTGGCTGTGTGATAGAATTCTCTGATTGCGTCCACAAAATCGAGTGAGAGAGATTCATGCTGTCATGTAACAAAACAGCAATAATGTTTTTACGAGTTCATTCCTGATGAAAAATACATGGATCCATTTGTGAGTCTGGATGTTATGTATTTGAGTTTGTGTGTGCCTCACCTATCCACGTGCCCATAATGTGAATCATTACACATCAAGGTGAAGGTTTCGTTTACGATTAGGTTGAAGGTAACATTTAGGATTAGGCTGGAAGCAGTTATTGTTAGAGTAAGTCTCCGGAATGTGAATCAAGGTAATGTCCTCAAAAGTCATGAAAACACCACTGTGTGTGTTAGTTTCTGCTGATGAGAGCAGCACCAGCAGCTCAGACTTGACAAAGAAACACGCAAACTCAGCAACGTGATGCAAAGAGCCCATAGTGACCATATGGGCGACTCTCAGTGCACACAGACCCATACAAATTGTGCAAATACAAGGAATAGGTCTGTTTTTTCAAATATTTTCCACGTAGATACACAGAATATACAGGCAAAGAAAACAAGGACAACCAAGAGGAACACAGCAACAACATTTAACAATACACAAAATTGAAACACAGAAGTGTGGAAGATAAAAACAAAAGACAGTCAAACATAATGCAGTTGTAAAACGGCTGTCATTATTATTATTTTTTAAGCACTGTTTTTGTTAACTTTAGAATTGAATACTAAAGTTTTGGTCAGCATACAAACAAAATCAAAAGTCATTTCCTTACTCGCTTTAATAAAAATAGCTGTGGGTCAAAAGAATCTGTTCTAACACACACAGTATGAAATGTTGACTTTATCCCTCAGAAACACATAAAAGCACCAAACCAGGCGGCCTCCAGGGTGCAATATTTCCTCATGAACCCGGTCAATCGGTGCAGGGCCAAGTGTGGAAACACGACGTTAGCTGCAAAAAATGTTCATCCTTGACACAAAATCTCCATACACTGAATATTTAGGGCCCTGCTTGTCTCTTTGTTGTTGCAGCGCAGGTGGTTCGACACCGTTATCATCACTGTGAGGGATAGTCATGTGTGACGGAGATCTCCAGTGAGTCATGCAGGGACTTACATGCATCAGTGAGAGAGACAGAAATAGGATGAATACCTCACAGAGCAGTTTCCATTCTGCTCTCTGGGGCCAAATTACCATCATTGTCCTTGAAGGTTCCTTGTTTACAGTTGTGATTGTTTTCAGCACCAACTTTAAATCCAAAGGCTGCAAAACGCTATTACAGCCAAATCTATCAATCTATATGTTGGGTGAATTAGACTACAGATCTTTGACATCACATTTGGGTCATTTTCAGGGAGCTGATTGCCACCCCAGAAATGTGTTATGATGCGACTACTGCAATAACACAGTATGAAACCATTTAGATTAGCAGTTAAAGTCTGCCATTTAGTCCTCAGTTTCTCAGGTCGGACCGTGTTGATGTGATCGTGGTTTCTGGCTCCCTGATTGATGCCAAACATATTCAGCTGTTTCCAGCGGAACAGCTGCAACGCATCTAGTCACTAACGCTGCAGCGCTTCAGTCCATCCCTCGTTGGTATCTCAGATGATGTTGTCTCTGTGCTCAGGCGGAACTTTGTGAATAGCTCTCCATCCTGGGTCCACCTGTACCGCACCACAACCCAGTACTAATTCATATGAAACATCTCTTGTTATTGGATCACTGTTAGTTCCATTCAAGTAACAGTGTGTGATATTCATGGGGATCCATTCGAAGAAATAGCATTAAGTATATTTTCATTGGTGTATAATCTCGTGCCATGTTGGGAGACGTGTGGAAGCGACATAAAAACCTCTGAATTGCACGTTGAGCCCCTTTAAGATTGGCAACATGTTCATTGTTTTGTATTGCGTTAGAATACACGTTAAAGGGATCTTGACATTGGTTTTGGTAATAGCTCAATTATCCAGCCAATTTAAAAATAATATTTTCAATCTTTTTCATCAGCTATCCAATGACAATTTTACACAATTATGTTTTTTTGTGCCAATGGCTATTTTCAATTTGTTTGTTTTTTAATTGAGTGTAAACTCAACATTTTACCTTCTTCCAACCTAAGAGATACATCATTTAGATTCATCTGTTTGAAAGTCGTGGCTTCATTTCCCACAAACTTCTATTAAAAAAGTCCTTACTCAAGAAGAATGGAAACATTTAAAGGACGTTCTTGCTGCCTTTGATCGCTCAACATCCTGTAAAACCCAATGTTTGTTCCTCAGCGGGTTTCCCATCCAGTCAGGTTGCGCGTTTGCGTGCTTTTTACGGTTGCCGCACAGATTGCGCGCAGAAGCACCAGCCGCTGAGACGCCCCCCTCCCTCCTTGACAGCAACTGCCATCTGCCGCCTCCTTTTTAGTTTCAAACCCAGCAGATGACCCCCCACTTACTGCCGTTTCGGCTGATACAGTTCAAATAGCGTCTCGAAAAAGCTTCTGCGCCGAAATCAGCCCTCTTTCCCCGCATTTTGCGCTCAGCCGACGGCGACCGCTTGCACGCGAGCCATCTGCGGCTGAGAGGAGACTGCGGGCTCAGGGAGACCAAGCGGATTGGAATTAAGCGCCGGATAACATACAACGACTGTGCATCCCTTCGGCGAAGGAGGGAGGGAGGGAGGGGGGGAGAGAGGGACGACGCTGTTTTGTGTCTCGGGAGCCCTGGGTGAGGAGAAGAGGGGAGGAGGAGGAGGAGGAGGAGGAGGAGGAGGAGGAGCGGAGAATGAGCTATTCTTGTACGGGCAGAGGCAGCAGCCAGGACCCGCCGACCGCTAAGAAGGCTGCCGGTGATAATCCGGGCAGAGACACCGGAGGCACAGGCAGCGGCAGCCCGCAGAACACGGCGGCGATGAGAGTGAAGAAGGGCTGCAACGCGACCGACGCGGGGGTCCCGGTGACCACGGAGGAGGACCTGCTCGGCGGCGCGGGGGTCACTCCGGAGGATGTTCTGGGCTTGCAGAAGATCACGCAGAGTAAGTTCCCCGCCCGGTTGACGAGTGACACGCAGAAGGACAAAGATGTTGACGCGTGCCAACGGAGTCGTGTATCACGCTATTGCTGGCGGCCCCTGAGAGCTTATTTATGTAATCTACTTAGGCCCTGTTCAAGCACATGGTGATGCATCAGTGGACCCCTCCACACCCCCCTCTGTTGCGAACGTTCACCTGGCTGCAGATGTGATGCCAGCTTCCCTGTTAGCTGTCAGCGGGTGTGCTGCTTAGAGTTTGAGAAAGTGAGAAGATTCCTCAAATGCAGATGTCAGTTAAGTTGCTGAACATGTGTACGACTTACATTTTATCCTAGGATCCTTTTTCCCGACTAGAAGGATGCAGAAGGAAAATGTCTGCTTTCTTCACTTCATTAGTTCACATTTAGTTCAGTGCCAAAGTTTTTAGCTGAGCGGAGAATGAAAACACCCAGGTGTCATACCTGCAGTGTTTGGGTCTAAATCTATTTTTTCTAAAATGTGTGGAATGCAGATATCTAAAGAAAAAACTTTTCCAACTCTGTGCAGCTGGTGTTGAAATGTTCACGCTGGACAGCATATCTGATCATGTTACTGGTGAAATCAGGAAAGCGGCAAAGTTGAGGCTCAGTCTGGCATCTCGTTCAAAAATGAAAAAACAACTTTGATTAAAGAATATTTTCTGCCTCATGCATTTTGAACACCATGTTGAAAAAGTCATATATAATTCATTAAAACTCAAACAAGCCTCTTATGCAGAAAACCAGGAGTGATAGCCGCCAATAAGCTCTTATGTGCAAAAGAACAGGTACATTTATCAGCAACTCAAGTCTTAAACCAGTGGTTAGCTAACAGGTGCATGCAGGGCATTTAACTATTTAAAGAACGGTACTTACACAACACGGTGACATTGGTGCGTTACAATGAGTGTGATAACCTGCAAAGAATTCTTCTCTTCTTGATTTTATTGTGGCTATTTTAACAGGCTCACATTGGGAGATAAGCAGCACAACTCTGCGTTTCGTGTCTTCTGCGGTGACACGAGTGTCTCTGATTGCCGCTAGTGAGCCATCGTAATGATTCCCTCTCCCACGCTGAACTTATTATGGTCTCGGAAACTCTCACTTTTCCATCTCGCAGAGCCGTCACTGAATAGGACGCGTGTGTGAATCACCACAGCGACGCGAACACATGCACGCTTGAGTCACCACGGCAACGGGAAGCATCTCCCCGTGGTTACAGCCATGGGAACATGCGTCTCTGTTCTGCTACCCATTTCCTTTCCTTTCCTCCTCTTCTTCCTTCTTCTCCCTTGCTTTGCCAGTACACACACACGCTGTCGCTTGATGGATGAGTCAAATCGGACGAATTCAATTCAATTCAATTCATTTTATTTTGTATAGCCCAAAATCGCAAATTACAAATTTGCCTCAGAGGGCTTTACAGTCTGTACACATGCAACATCCTCTGTCCCGAAACCCTCACATCGGCACAGGAAAAACTCCCCAAAACGAATGCGCACAAACTCGCACTTGCGTGTTAAACAAAGCAAGAAGCAGCATGAACAAAGCCACTGAAGCCCCTCTGTTGTTTGGTGACTGGTTTGTCTCAGTGGTTTCCTGCTGCTGCTCATTCTCAAAGTGGCTGAAATAAATTCCCTGCCGAAGTGGCGTGTTGCACATTCAACCAAACTCCGAGTTCCGTTATCCTTGACAACAGGAGTGGGTCGAAAACGTTGTTGTTTTAAGCAGTTTGTGGACATTTAGCAGGAGAAGAAACTTCCCTTCTGTGTTTGGTTTCTCAGAAAAATAATTTTCAGTTGCTAAGAATCATTTTCTACTCCAGCAAACAGGCTTTCTACTGATCTGATCCAAATTCATGTTTTGAACTCAATCCTAATCTTTCAAGTCCATTACAAACTCAGATCTGCAACAAGGACTCACCCGTAGACGTGTGTGGCTTTTAGCAAAGCAATTTATTATTATTTATTTTTGATATCATAAGATGAATCGAGTGTTTGGTTTGAATCTGAAACCATTTGTTGATTCAGTTCCTTTTTGTGGATGAAAGATTCAATCATTTCAATCAAACCATGCCAATCATTTTCTCATGTCAGCCTTTGATACGTGGGAATTTCATTTAAAAAAAACACTAAACTACTTCAGGTATTGTTAGTTCTGGCCCTAATTTTGTTAGTAACCGTCACAAAACGTAAAGAATATCCATCACAGTAATGTTTTCAAGTGGCTACATTTTTTCCTCACATTTTGGAAGGTAGAACCAGCCAATGTTGGGAAATGTTAGCTCAATAAATAACTTGACATGCTTATATAAGTTCATATTAGTAATTTAATATTTAATAAAACACATCAAATGTTGATAATGGTCGACGTAGACGGATGAAACCGTGTGACTGTGTGTGAACTCGCCGGTGGACCTGCGAGGGCTTTGGTGAGAAAAGCAGAACAGCCGAGAGGTTTTCCGTGAGAACATGTTCAGTTTACAAGCCACAAGGTCTGGTAAGCGCTCAGATCTCAAATAACCCACCGAGACCTGCAGTCCTGTCCCCCTGGACTCTTTTAGCAGTGTGCTGCAGCCGATCTGATGCGGTTAATTGCTCCGTACTCTCAAGTAAGTAATGTGGCGGCAGGAAACGAAACCGAGTCAAATATATCTGCTTGTCAAGATAACTACTGGGTTACAAGATTAGAGAAGGCCGCAGAGTGTGTCGTCACACAATCGGTCGGTCACTCATTGTGTCGTGACCTCCCTGTGGCCACAAGCAGGTAAATGCGGGTCAGTATCCCCACCGGCCGCTGTGAGCACGAGGCTCAAAGACGATGTGTGGGTCTTCTATGCTGACGTGGCAGTAGAAGACGTTGTGTGTTGCAGTTAAGCTGTCTCTGAGCTGTAGGGACCCGAGAGTGGAATGAAACCCAAGCACGCACTGCATTTCACACAGTGTTCACCAAAACCTCTTACAGTTTTTCTCGATTGTTTACACACATTTTCCTAAAGCATGCCTCATACTCTCAGAACTCCACACACAAATCAAAAAACACACACACAATGGGCAAAACCCCTCAATACTCCTGCAAAATGAAACTTTACATTCAAAACAATGTAATTTCTTCTCAAAATGGTATTTTGTTTTTCAAATGACACACACAAACCATCAAATGAATACATAAGAACCAGTTGAACACTAATGTGCTCAATGTAAAACATTATGATGAATGGAAAAAAACTTCTCCATTCATCATAATGACTTTGACCTTTTTTTTGTTCAGTGTTACACTTACTACAGACATTACATACATATGTGTTGTAAAATATTTTAGGATATTGTTTTTATACTCAGAACACACAAATACACGGTAACAAATATATTTTATTTTCCCCATGAAAACAATGCACACAGTGTACATCCCAACCAACACAAAGTTGCACATACAGTGGTCTACATACAAAACAACAGAAGAATTTACTGTATACAGTTACAGTAAAAAAGACTTAAGAAAAACTATGCTGCATCCTGTCTTCTGTTCCGGTTTCTTCCACAGAATCTCATCCACATCACAAGCAATGTTTTCCCTGGCCAAGCAGCGGGGGAAATATAAAATATAAATAAAGCATGTCCAATCCAGCCATGAAAAGCATCAACTGCTTTATCTCCACATGCGTCTTTCATAGCTTAGAGAAGGGTTTTATGCGTTTGTGGATTTCGGTCAAACACTTTCCATCTCCAGGCAGAAAAGAATTCCTCCATAGCTTTGGTCAACCAAAGTGACTCGGATCTCATCAGAGTTTACGGTCCTTGGCCTTCATCGTCCTCCTCCTCCCCTCGTCCTCCTCCGCCTCTTACTCTCACTCCTCTGCCTCTGTTTCTAATGTTGTCATCCATTGCTCCAAAACAGAAGAGCTCACCTGTTGCCCTTTTATGCTAAAGCTCTGATTCCTAATTGTAACGCTGTGTGACAGATGTTATCCCATGTGACGAGTCAGTGGGCAGAGTAGGGCAATTGACTTTAGAATTTTGAATGACAGTGTTTTTCTTGTGAAAACAAAATTTTCTTCATGAAAATTGTGCAGAGAATGCAGAGAAGTGTGTGTAGTGTTTTGAAAAAAGTGTGTTTTAGAACTGCAATTTGAGTGTTAAGCAAGAATTGTGCTTTAGTAGTTTAGCAGAATTGGTTCAGGGGGTTGGTGCATGAGTTACATGTTGTGGTCAAAATAGCCAAACTTCACCGGACTGTAGTCCATTGATGCTACAAGAGGATATTTCCTCCTATTTTGGTTTAAAAAATAAAATGAAATTGAATTGAGAAACTATGAGCTTTAGTAAATTTGAATTGATCGAAAACTGCATTTATTTTACTCAAAAAACCCACAAAATCATGATACTTGCATCTGTTTTGCACATGGTTGTTAAATGTTCTTCCTAAGATCTGTGCTGCAGCGGTATCTGGGTGAACTGCTAAAACAAGCGCAAAACTGTTTATTTCGGCTGAATCTAGGCCATGTGGTACCGTGTGTCTTGAACAGTGGGCCTGTCCATAAAATGCTGCTTTGTGCTGCGGCGATGGGACAGGAATCAGCAGCGAGAGGACAGAAAATATAATTATAATTAAGTTTTCTAATACCTGGTACACATTGAGTCTTTCTCTCTCTCAATCTCTCTGTGCCACTCCAATACTTTATGGGCTTCTCCCCCAATTCTCCATGGTCAGAAATGCCCAGGGCATCATTGGCTTTGTGACTACTATATTTTTGGTTTTAGGTGTGAATTTGAGGAATGCTGTTTGAACAATAATGCTGTTTAACACTGCGGCAAACACTCGTTGAGCAGCTGCTTTGTGAGATATCTTTACTTATTTCTTTACCACACTTTAAAATGGGGCACCCCCTCCCCCCCCTAAAATAATGTTAGCGAAAACACTTATGTTCTTTTTCAACAGGAAAACATCCCCAGAAAACATTTTACTTCACCCATCCGACATGAAACTGAAACAAGACGTGACTATAAGTGAAATATTGGATCTTGAGGTCGGTACGTTAGTCCTGTGATGAGGACACGTGACGTTTGAAGTCCCTGAGGGCTGATGTTCATGTTTTGAAGAAGTGGTTTGCAGAGAAGCTTCCTGTTTTCCAGCTGCTGCAGAGTTTCTGTTGTGCCGTCTTCTTGCGTTTCCTCATTCAAGTTCACGTCACCGAACGCTACGAACTCACAAGGGGGGCTTCTGGTTGTATGAGTCACGTGAAGACACACGGGGACACACGTCTGATCATGGTTTCATCAGCTTCTAGCAGCAAGTTATCCTCAGGTGTGTGTCTGTTTGTGTGTGACACAAGGTGAGATAGACTGTGTGTGATTTGCGACAAACAACCCCGGTTTTGAAAAGATGGCGTGAGAGCACACACACACACACACACACACACACACACACACACACACTCTCTCTCATTCAAACTCATACTCAGTACATTATGAGGCACAAAGGTACATTTTAGACTACAGAAAACACACAAACTGTTACCAATGCCCAGTTTGTCGCAGCCATAGATGTATGTTGTATTTTTAGAATGATCTGGCTGCTGTTTGTTGTGTGTGTGTGTGTGTGTGTGTGTGAGGCTGTGTGAGTCTCCAGGTGTTGTACGGCGCTGTGTGAGGCGCCTGAGCGGATGTGTTCAGAAGAGCCGACCTCAGCTTTCAGACTGACAGAGGAGCAAAGGCTTCAGAGCGTCACAACAGATCAGATCTGCTCCGTCAGGAAGGAAGGCGCTTTAAACGGAGTCGACAGCACGCTGGCACTTGGGGATATGTTTCTCCGCTGCGGCATGAACACACAGACATGAGAAATATCACGGAGGGAGCATTGTAAATAATCCAAGAGGGGAAGTGATTGTAGAAGTAATCCGCATCCAGGAGGCAAAAAAGCTCCAGCTTGGTAACAATGCAAGTACATTTCAACACTTTCCTCCTGAAGGGTGCTGACAAGAGAAAAAACTACAACTAATCAACAAAAAGTTGCACATTGTTGGAATCTTATTCAATCATTTTCTTAAAAAGTGGTTTGAGATTGTTGGAAGCATTTTTAGTTACTTAATTTTGATTTGTGCATTTTTGTTTTACACATTAAGCCGTCAGTTTGTGTCCCCAAAACAGATCCCTTTTATATCATTCTTACTTTGTAGAACTTGTACTTTTGATATTTTCTGACCCTTGTGTGTTTTTGACCACCCATCAACTCAACTAAATACAGGACAAAATCTACTGGCCAACAACAGAAAAGTTTCCTTTTGTCTGAATCAAATAAGCAAAATATGTAATATCTATTAAAAGAAAGAAAAACAGGCCTGAATGAGATGCAGAGTTGGGAGCTGATATGTGGACATGTGTTATTTTTACTGTTGCTGTGGACGTGTCCTAGTGAACAGCTGGTGGGTTGTTTGGACCGTCTGAGCTGCCGTCGTTAATGATTACGTTATCGCTAAGCCATCCCTTACGTTATCCCTACCGATAGACGTCCATGTCTACACTGTTGTTCCTCTTTGAGTAGAACGATGTGGTCCCACTGCGAGACGACAGCAGACTTGTTAACGTAAGTCACACGACTTCCACCCCCCCAACTCTCAAATCCCAAATAAATTTGTGGTGCGCATTTGTCCTCCGTGTGAGCTACGTGGACCCCGCGTGGAGATAATGCAGCGATGTTGAAGTTACATACGTCGGCCTGCGAAGTCATCAGATCAAGCAGTGTCTGCTGTGCTGGGAAACGCTAATAATAGGCGACACTGTGCAGGAAGGATTAGAGGAATCTAAATAACTTGTGTCTCTTTCATACTGGGTGTGTGTCTGTGAGTGTGTGTTTGTGCGCCTGCCATGTCCCATTTGTGAGGAAATTGCTCCTCAAACACTGTTTTACATTAAGATTTATGTCAGTTATTTTCAGAAGTAATTTCAGTGATGTAATATCTTCAGTATCAAAACTGTTTATTTTCAAGTACTTATTTACTTTTAATTTAGCTTCAACAATGAATAAAAGTAACTTAATAGCTCAGAAATTAGGTACTAACCCTTATATCTTAATTGGAATGTGGGTTTCAGAGCTAATTTCATAAAATTACTAATTTCATTATGAATAATCACAAACTGTTATAATTGTATCCTCTCTGAACACATTTTCCTCTCAAAAAGAATTGATCAGGGAGTAAAGAAGTGCATTCTTAGCAAGCGTCTTATATTATTCTTGCTCTCTCGTTTCCTATCTTTACAGATTATCTTTGCAGCCCAGACGAGAACATTTTCAACATCGACTTCACCAGGTTCAGGATCAGAGACATGGAGTCGGCCACGGTGCTGTTTGAAATCACCAAACCTCCAGCCGCAGGCGAGTCACTGACGTATTTCCTTCACTTAACCTTGATGTACCATGGAAATGTTTGCAGTGAATCACACACATCGACCCAACGAATCCATCCACTCCCTACCAACCACACGATGCTTTTTCTACCAAGAACATGCATGTTTTTTGTAGGCAGATATTGTATTGTTTTCTGACATTCACTTTAATACAATGCGTTTTGCAACAGTCAACCACAGGCGAGCCGAGGGAATATCCATAACCTGTTAACCTACTCCAACGGGTTTAATCTGATCTGATTCGGTTTCTGTTTCCGCACAAACTGATTCTGAATTTAGACAAAGCAGGAGAGAAGAGGAGTGTTGACCCAAACGCTGGCCGATTTGTCCGTTACCAGTTCACCCCGGCTTTTCTCCGGCTGCGCCAAGTTGGAGCCACGTAAGTGCGAACGTGTGAATCTTTATTCATGAGGAATGCGTCCTCTGCCTCTTTCATCATTTTGTGTCTGTTCGTCTGCCTTTTGTCACCGAAGTGTTGAGTTCACCGTTGGAGACATGCCGATAGAAAACTTCCGGATGATTGAGAGACATTATTTCAGAGAGAAGTTGCTCAAGAGCTTCGACTTTGAGTTTGGCTTCTGCATGCCCAGCAGCAAAAACACCTGTGAACACATCTACGAGTTTCCACCTCTGTCTGAAGACATCAGTAAGACAATGTTTTTTTCTTCATAATATTTACTCAATTAACAAAAGAGCTGTGGATCCTCCGATTGGTTCATTTGCAGGATTTTTGTAGTCTTTCACAAGCAAGAAAACTGTTCTTTGAGTTCTTTGTGAGGAAGCAGTGCTACGAGCTAAATGCTAAAATAGTATAGTAACAATAAAACTACGGTAACCTGCAGGTCTAACATTTACCAGGGAAACCATCACACTGCAATTGCTAATTGGCACACACCCATGACAGCCATCCATACACTGAGGACAGGACTCGGTGCCTGCTGTCCACCGGCCCTTTAAGAGGACAGGACAGACCGTCGTTCATTCGTTGGGGGTTAGGTGTCCAGACCAAGGACACACGGAGATGGACTCGATGAACCGCTGACCCTGTGATTTAAGGAGGACCCTTCTCTCCGCTGAGCCCACTAGTGCAAAGTACTAGTGGATTTGAATGTGTTTTGCATGAATTTATTCATGAACAAGACAAAGGGACACAATTGATATTGGCACTAAATTAAACGCTATTAAGACACTGATTAACATCAACTACCATTTAATCCAATCATCTCAAAAGCACAGAAGTGAATCCCATGATGATGCTAGAAAAAAGTTCCGGCATTTCCATATGTGCAGTTTTCATGAATGTCGTTACAACATTGTTGGACCAAAGTGGTTGACCAACATCGCCCCCCGACGGGCTGCTAACAAGCTACAAAGAACATAAATAGTGTTCGGTTATTCTAACTCATTTTAAAAATCTGAAAATTCAAATTGGATCCTGGACCCTTGGTTGTGATCCAGTGGTGTGACAGCAGTGATGTTTTTGTGTCCACCCTCAGTCAGAGAGATGGTCTTGCACCCGTACGAGACGCAGTCCGACAGCTTCTACTTTGTGGACAATAAGCTGGTGATGCACAACAAGGCGGACTACTCGTACAACGGCGGGACGTAGAGAGCACACGTCGACTCGGGAGACGGGCGGATGCACGAGTGCATGGCGTTAACATCCCGTCGATCCAGCTGCCGCTCGCACCTTTATCCTCCTTTCTTCTCGTATCTCTTTCTCCTGCCGAGAGAGCGCCATCCAGAAAACAGCCGCACACACGTGTCAGTCACAAACTGATTGTGCGCTTGTGTGTGTGTGTTTGTGTGTGTGTGTGTGTGTTCACAGCATGGCGTGGGTTTTTTTTTTTTGGTCACATGATAAACCAGCAAGCAACTCATGAGATGATTTTTTTGCTCTCCAGCCCAAACGTGTGATGTGAAAAAAAATCAAAAACCTCTATCTTGAAATATTAAGACTTTCATTCATATTGCTGTGTTTTAGGGTTTTGGAACAAATATTTGCATTTAAACATGTGATTTCTAAGGACTTCAATTTTTCCTCTCCGTTTCAGTAGGTGAGCTTTTTGGAGTGTCTGTGTGTATTTTGTGTAACTGTCTGTCAGGGTGAAGCATGATTAATGGTCTGGTAAGAATATATTAACTTAAACGTCAATAATGTGGTCACTTGGTTTCTATTAAAGGTTAAATAGATTTTGAAACCTGTTCATCAGACCTGTTTTCTTTACTCCTTTTATTTTGGTTTTGAGTTGTGTGGCGTGTGTTACTTGTAGAGCGTATTTGTTTATTGTCTTTGCTCAAAGCACAACATGTCTACAGAACACACTTGTGAAAATGAGCTAATCTGATATGACCCTGTAGGTACTTGTCATGTACTAGTTTTACTTTACCACCCTGATGTTGCTTTGTTTGGGTCATAAAGAACTTGTTAAACATTTTGTTAGGTTGAAGTTGTTGTTTGGAAGCATATTATAAAAGAACAGAAGGAACATTTAATTTTTCAATCTTGATATGTTTTAATCAGATTTGTGTTGTACAACAAAGGAAAAAGATGGGAATGTAGCAGAAATACGCCTAAAATCTCATATATTTCTGTTTGTATGAAATCTAATGTCTGTTTCTCCATCTGTCGGTCTCATTTCTCTTCTGTCCATTTCTTGTTCCTTTCATTTCTGCCTCTCGCACATGTCCGTCTCTCCTTTTTTTAAACACATTCTAGTAAGTTAGGACCTGAGTGTTGATCTGTTATTTGAGGGAATCTACTACGCAGAGAGTCTTTGGATTGTACTGTGCACACTTGGCGTTCTCTCTGACTATACAGAGACACAACAGGACTCAAAAAGGGTACAAATAGATATTTTAATTCAGCATATACTTTTCTATTTGAAGCACATCAAAATAGATTTGGTGTTTTTTAGTGCTCCAGCAGTAAAATCCACCCGTCTACAAAAGCTATTTTTGCAAATATTAGATGAGTCAGGACGTAACTTACACATATGCACCCGTTGTGTTTTAAGGTCAACACAGGAGAATGGTAAGAATGCATCCATCAGATCTGACTTTGTATTAGTCTGCACAAGTTGATGATTGTCAGTTAAAGGAAATTATTTAATGGAAATAATTGGACAGACATGACAAGCTCAAATTGGTTAACCTTGAGTTGAATGGTATCAAAAAATGTAACATAAGTAGAGCAGATTTATTTTTGATTGATTGTTACTCATGTAGAAATGGTTTTGAACTTGTTCTTGACCTTTCAAATGTTGGTATGAATGAACAAAAATAAAGATTCACGGAGCTTTTAACAATACCACACTGTCTTGTTTTTGTGAGTGAGATATTTTATATTTTGTTTACATACTATTATTCAGAATACAAATAGCTCTAGTACATAAATGTGGAAAAAATACACTGCTGAGTTGTTACCATCCCGTAAATGTACAGTTTATAACATTTACCTGGAACAACCACAGTAGATACTGACCCCCAACACAACCATCTTGTGTTGGCAGTTTTTATTATAAAGTTAGCCATCAAACAGCATTTTCATCTAAATACACATGGTCTAATTATGGAATTGATGTTATTTTGTTTTAAGCCTACCACAGAACACACAGAAATTTTTACAAGTAAGTCAAAAACCCTAAAAAAATGAGTTTCTTTAAAAATATATTCTGTGTCATTCCAGTTGTCCATATTCCTTCTGCAGCCTTCCCCCACTCACGGTTTTCTCTTGGTAATGTTGGCCCAATGAGGTATGGTTCCCAAGTCAAACAAGGTGTGTCCCCAGGTGTTGATGCCTATATTAACAGTCAAAATCCCAATGACGTTCAGCACAAAGCCGCTTTTAACCTGAGGAACACACAGTGATATTCAGATTAGCATAGCAAGAGCAGAGGAAAAATACACTTTGAAGCCCGTTAAAAGTCTAAAAAGCCAATTTATGCTTCAATCTCAAACCCTACAAACCCCTAAAAATAAAAGACTAATAAATAAATAAATAAATAAGTGAATTACACTTGACCTACCCCAACAAAGACTTCTTTTGAATTAAGCCCTCCAAACAATGCTCATATAAAGGACTGTCGCAACATTAATTGTGTATTCTGAGTACGAGCCTCACCATGTCCATGACTTTGAGTTTTCCAAAAGCGAAGGCGATGGCGTTGGGCGGTGTGGCCACGGGCAGCATGAAGGCCAGATTGGCAGCGACGGTGCAGGGAATCATCACGTACAGCGGGTGTATCTTAATGGCTACAGCCTGGCCGGATCACGCAGCACAGTTAAACACAATGGAGAGGCTGTGTGTGTGTGTGTGTGTGTGTGTGTGTGTGTGTGTGTGTGTGTGTGTGTGTGTGTGTGTGTGTGTGTGTGTGTGTGTGTGTGTGTGTGTGTGTGTTTGTGTGTGTGTGTGTGTGTGTGTGTGTGTGTGTGTGTGCGTGTGGCCCTCTGTTTACCATTGAGGCCAGGATGGGCAGGAACAGGGTGGTGGTGGCTGTGTTGCTGGAGCACTCTGTGAATGTGGCCACCAGCATGCAGAGCAGCAACGAGATGGCGTAGGGGGGAATTTGCTGCAGAGGTGTCAGGCTTTCTCCCAGCCACTTGGACAGACCGGACTCCTGTTGGAAAACATTTCTTTTTGCAGAACTGGCGTTTGAAAAGCAGTAACCGGACTAGATTAACTCTTAAAGTTGGTGTTGTACAGTAGATACTTCCAGAGTCAGTTATCCACTGTAGATGGCAGTCAGCGAGTTCCTGGTAGGTAGAAGCAGACATAAAACAATGCCCAGCTGTAGACAGAGGAAGCAGCAAGAGACACCGCAAATAGAATATTTGCACAAGTATTTCTACAAAAGTCCTTCTTTTGGACAGCAGTGCACTGCTTTGCGTAGTTTTCAACCAACCATAGAGTCATGCTGCTCGCCCTCTACTGCAGATAATACACTGACTGCGGCCTACCGACCACAACCTGACTTCCCATAATGAGTACGGTAACCCTCTGGGTGTTTACCTCACTTCCAGCAGCCAGAGCGAAGCCTCCTCCCAGCAGCAGGATGATGTGCCAGGGCATCCGCTCGTGGACTACCTGCCAGTGCAGCAGAGCTGGGGGAGCTTTTACCATCTTACCTGTGACACCCCGACGACGTGTGGACAGGAAAAGTCACAAGATTTAAAAAGGCATTGGGATGTCCTCTAAAAATCATCCAGGGTTACAATGAGCTGACATTTAGGTCCCAAAAACAATTGTTTTGTTGTTGAATTCACCTTCGCCGTCGTTGCCGTAGCCTCCGCACCTGGGCATCTGGGAGGGGATGACGAAGAACAGCAGCGACATTAAGATAGCGACGGTTCCATCGGACACAAACCTGAAAAGCAAAATTGTTCCACATATTGTAATTTGAATGTGTTGCTGCCATGTTTCTCTTGCTCTGTTTTCACAGTGGAAACAATCAAACTAAGAACAGACGCGCATTTCTCTGCGAGTCATCGAATAGTTTTACATCTTGTTGGATCTGAAAATATTCTAAAGTCAATAAGCCAGATGGCAACACCAACAAAGCGTAACAGTGCAGCGCTCGAAAGGTTTCTGACCACTCACACCCATTTGTTCTTACAGATCACACACATCTTTATCATTAAGAATTATCTGTATCAGCATGGCCTATGGTTAAGGAGCATATATGTGACCTGTAACAGTGTGTCTCATTGAGTTATTAGTAATTAGACAGTAATAATGTGTCAATATCAGACTTTGGCTGCACAGGCAATGGATCAATTCACCTAATTTTACTCTTCTCTTGGGATTTGTTGGCAATATGAATAATATATACGTACTGTTTGAAGTCATAACCAAAACGAAAAATGTAGAAAAGCAAAAATGACTCACGGTCCTCCCTTATTGAAGAGCAGTGTTGCCCAGCCGTCAATGAAGCCCGGCTCCCTGGTGAACCAGAGGCCTATCAGCAGGGCGAAGATGGTGAGCACGGCCCACTCAGCGAACGTCATGCCCCCCAGCTTATTGTACTCCTGCCTCATCACCCTGTACGCCTCCTCATCCTTGTTGCTTTTCAGGCAGCAGCCAAATGACTTCTTCAAGCTGAGGGGAAAAGTACAAAGTGCAAACATGCCACGGATTTGGAAAAATAAACGTTGGAGGGATTAGAAGTGTGGATTAAAGTTAACGGTTGAACGAATCATGGATTTACAGGACTTCTTTCATAGTAGAAGTAGAAGTACTATATAGTAACATGTTTGGATAAAATCTCTTTATCTAATTAAAGCATATTAAAAACAGAAAGTCACAGTCGTACTGCCTGAGCATAAAATGTCTTGAAATGTGGATTTGTCCCAAATACAAGAGCCGTTGCTGCTTCTTGTACCATAAAAAGGATGATTTTTATGGCTAAGCTGTGTGACATTAGTACTGGTATACTACATTCACATCAAACAGATCAGCCGCTGACTGTGTAACTGCAATTATTATTACAACAGACCTTTTTCCCAGCAGGTGTTTTGCAATCTGATCACTCAAACGGCTCGTAAACCTTAACGTGTGGACAGCTTTAGTACTTTGAGAAATAAATACCACATGATGTGAATGAGACGTTTTAAAGGTTTAGTTCTGACTGTAGTAAGCATAAGATGTCTTACTTGAAGCCCAGAAACGTAAACTGGAGCCAGAGAAAAGCAAACACCAGCATGAGCACCGCGTTGGGAAAAGCGAAGACAAACCAGCTGGCAAAGTTGATGACATCATCATTCCCTGGGAAGAGCCTTCACACAGATGAGAAAGTAAGGGGGATGAGAGGTGGGCAGAGACAGCTGTGGTGATAACTCTCTCTTGTTTTGTCGGTGCCTTACTCGTCGACCTGACCCTTCAGGATGAGGTTTGGGGTCGTGCCGGTGAGCGTTGCCGTGCCTCCGATGCTGGCAGAGTAACACACACACAGACTCATCCCTTTGGTCAGGTGCTGGTACTTCACCTCCCTTGCTTTCCTCTTGAACTCCTGCAGTGAGACCGCCCTCCGCTCATCGCCATCTAGAGCGCGAGGCGTGCAGTGACTTGAAGTTATAGTAAAGGATACTGTAATAGCCACCAGACTTTGCTACGTACCCTCTCCCATCTCCAGCTGGACGTTGTTATCTGGCTGTTTCTCGTCCATCTTTTCCTCTCTAGTTTGTCTGCTCTCCAGCTCAAGCGCGGGGTTCTCCACGGCTGCAGCGCGCAAATCTCGCTCGTCCGCCAGAGCCTCTGTGGCCTTCAGCTGCTCCAGCACGGCCTGGGCTATGGGCAGCATCATGGCTGTGGTGGCCGAGTTGCTGATCCACATGGACAGGAGGGACGAGACGATCATGAAGCCCAGCATCAACCTGTGTGAGAGGGTGTTTAATGGGAGGCTCACGAGCAGAACAGTATGATGGCGAATAAAACGGCGGGTTTTGCTGCTTGGTTCTGTGCATTTTCTCTAAATTCCGGCATGTCTTGTGAAATGGTTGAAGCAGAGGTCTCTGTTTTGTCTTTGTATTTGCATCCATGACAAAGATGTGTCACGTGGCCATCATGTTTCCTTACAGGGCCGGACGGACGCCAACCACCAGCAGAACCCGCAGGGCGATGCGCTTATGAAGGCTCCAGTACTCCACTGCGATGGCCACCAACAGGCCACCGATGAACAGCATGTTGGAATCTTTCAGATACTCAATACTGACCTGAAATACATGACACCGACACAGATGCCGCTTTTGAACTATGAACAATGACCTGTGAACATACATAATGTATCACTTGATTTGTTTTATGAGCAATAAAAGTCAAACACTGGATCGGCAGGTCTGACGCTTCAGTCTCCATAGTTTCCCGAGACTGAGGATCAGATCAAGACTTTTAGAATGTAGTGTTTCGTTCCAGCTCTACCTGAGCTTTTACAAGCCAGAGAGCCAAATATGAGGTTACAGTAAGAACACAAGTCAGCTGCCTTTACATTTTCTCCCCTTTTATGATTGTTTGTTCAGGTGAGAGATTGTATCCTGTCATAGAAGCGGGCTCATTGTGCTGAAAAGGTACGACAGGTGTTGTTTAAGAAGATTGAAGCGGGCGCGTAATGAAACACAAAAGTTAAATAAGTCCAATACGTCTCCAGCCTTCATGATGCCCATCATGGGGAAGAGGACGACTGGCAGCAGGGCCGTCACAGGTAGAGGTATACACTCTGTGCACCAGTACAGAGCCATGAGGACGATAACATAACCACATCTGGCTTCCTGTAAAACACACACACACAACACAACACACTCTGGTTGGGTGTAAGTGACAAACATTGCGTCATTGGTGCAACGTTATATTATTGTATATCATCTGAAGCTCTCATATTCAACATGAGAGATTCAAAGTAGAGATCCAGTTTTTATGGCCCAAATAACACGCAGACATAAACAAACACAGGCAGACTTTACCGCGAGTTCATACACTACGTCGGCTTTCTCCTCATTTGTCCTTCTTCTCCAGCGTCTTTTTCAAAGGCAATAACCCTTCACACAAGGAGATAACAGCAACCCTTGATGTGCTCTTGTCTCACTAGATAACTGCTCCTCGCTGTGTAAACCACGCACTGCCCACGAGAGCTCGCTTGTTGATAACAATTCATTATGCATCCATTGTAATATCCATACTGCCAAAAATATTGGGTTTGCCCTTAATACCCTTTCTTTTAAGCTATAAAATAATTTGGTTGTCAGATGGTTATCCTTAGCAACCAACCAACCAAGTTACCGCTCCCAAAAAAAGGATTCTGGCAGATAAACTCATGAAAGGACAAGTTGTCATTGTCACACTTGGTTTGATGTAAAGATTAAACTAACAAGATTTAACAGTGACTGTTTCCCCCTGTTTTTAGTCCATATGCTGAGTTATGCTAACAATTTCTGGCTGTACTTGTATATTTATATTGTCTCCATCGGGGTATTTACTTTGTTTTTACAGCTGTCTTTCAATCACACGCACACACACTCACCGATGTGGGGATGATGAGTGGCAGAGGAAGGAGCGCAATTGGAGTGACAACGATGATGATGTAGTTTCTGTGGTACCACAGCCACTTCAGCCATCTAGCCATGATTCTCCTGGAAGAAGCCAACGGGAGGGAAAAACTATCCACAATATAATATATACTGTATAATATTACTCAAAAGGGGCTGCCGAAAAAGAGTAAAAAAGACTCTAGTGACAACATACAGGTGAAGCTAAGGAAACACAGATGTGCCACACAGAGAACAACTGAGGTAATGTGAGCAATAACAATTGGCGTGGGGGGGCGGGGGGGGGACTCTTTATATCTCGAGTTGCAAATCAAACATTAACCCAGCACCAAAGAGACGAGAATCCGTGTCAGAGAAGGAAATGGCGCCATTGGGAAAGAGAGGAAGGTATTAGTAAAGGTGGCGATAGGAAGTAGGATAGCCCAACGGTTTATCTTCTGGAGAGCAGTCTGTCAGGTCAAAGGTCAGCCAGCTAAAGGAAATAATCTGTGAGCACAAAGCCACTTAGCCACTGTGTCTTCAGAGCGAGAGGGACAGAAATGATTTGGTGTCTGACATGTGTCGGCTCAGAAAGAGAAATAAAACACTAAGATAAATGGTTACTCGGCTGATATGACTGGTGGTTCATAACTATACGGCACACACGGTGTTTGTTATCACACATACATTCATACACGACATACTTACCACTATACTTTAAAGGGTGAAAGCTAGCGGAGCTTCACAGCCTGGAGACAGCAAGCCTGGCTTTGTGAATGGTAACAGCAGCTCCTCTAAAGCTCCCCTATTAACATTGTGTTAAACATGAAACCAGAGTGCACAGTAATGATTTGCCATTATATGTTACTTTAGAGTTGAACGATAATTAATTGAATAATAATGGTAATTATAAAAGTTTTCATGAAAGCAGCTGTGTCAAATTTAAATGTTGACGGCTTCAAGGGCAGAATGTCTCATTTGTTTAATGCATGTTGCAGCAACTCCTCTCTTCCCAAGTCTCCTCCTTGCCTCCCCCGTTCATTGGGGATTTGGTTTGAGCAATGTTTGTCTTAGAAGGTAATGAGGGTTTGTTTCACAAATCACAGGATTAACTCAAATATCAGCCCAGTTACGAATTAATTAAATAATTACTTAAACAAGTATGTGAATCAATAAAAAAGCAACGTGAGAACATTAGCCTTCTCTTATCAATAAACACACCGCCGTAGTGTTTTATGAGCTTGCACAACACATGGAGATCTCTTATCTATAATGTATTTGTCCCGTACCATCATAAATACTTGGAAAGGGAAGATCATTATTTGCCTAAATTGGCCCTCATTTCACTTGTGAAATCATCTTGGCACACTAAAAGACTACATTTCAGGATGTTTTGGTTCTTTTGCTTATATTTATTTATTAAATACAGTTTTGGTTAACATTTCAAAACTGAGGTTAGGTTTTTAAATAAATTTGCAGATTTCCCAATAACAACATCTGAACAATGAAAATAATAAGAACAACTCTGTGGATTAAAACACTCAAGACTTTGCAAGGATTTTTTGACCAAACTGAAATTGATTCTCTCACTGACTAAACGAAGCAGAATCGAGCAGCCCAATAACCTAATCTAACAAGATTTCACTTAACTTAATGTTTTGTATGTATGGTACATGGCCAGAAATGCTATTATAAAAAACAAAAATGCCAAAGCTCTTTTGCTCTTTGCTCTTAAAGTGAGAATGTTATTGCCTCGTCACTCTGTTTGAGATTTAATGACTGCACTGGAAACACAATGTTTGAGCTCAGATACGCGCTCTGTCATTCCACCAGAAGTTACTTGAACACAATATTATAATAAGTCATAATTAATAATTGGTTGTTAAATTTGCCACATCAGGAAAGTCAATGGGTATATTGTGAGCCTTATAGGGACCATATATTGTTGTTCTTGGACAGACAGGACAGAGATCATCCCTCACAGGTTAATGATTGTCACAGCTTACTGTTGACCAATCGGGACGGCGGATGCCTGGAGGTCAACGGCTTCTGAAAAACATCTATCGATCATCTGCACACAGCCCTGCACCCTGAATTGGGGCAGTCAAACTCATCTGACTGTAGTTCACTGATCAGGCACACACTTACGTTGTGAATTTGTTGCTCAGAAGAGTCATATTTCCTGTGAGCAGACATGAAGCCAGCAGTGGCTCTGCTGGGCCTCTTCCTGCTGCTGGACATCGCTTTTGCTGCAGAAAGTAAGTCTTCTGGCCATTTTTTTTGTAATTTAACAAATGTTACAGCTAAATGAAATATTACAAAGGGACGTTAAAAGTAAAAGATCAACCAAAGACTGTCCTAATAGCATATTTGTGTATGTACATTTTTGACATGAATGATTTAAATATAAATGATGTATTATTCATAACTATTGTATTCTTATCCTTTTGTATTTGCTCATTAAATATGGGATGACTTGCTAGTCCTTGAATGCAGCTGTGTGTGCTGTAAACAATGAAAACAGCACTAGACGCAAATACCTGCCACCTGTGAATAAAGCAGATAGAACAAGCTGCACCTCAACCTCCTGCATCAACTAAATGTTACAATGAACTTATACTGAATTAAAGGAGGACTTCCTCCACCACTGTCCACGTCTGCCCTCTATCAATACATGTTATGTAATTTGAAATAAACAAACTGCATTTCCCCAGAGTCCTGTGTTGGTCGCTGTGGCTCTTTCGACCCCCGGACAAAATGCCAGTGTGACTCCATGTGTGTTTACTATGGGAGCTGTTGCTGGGACTTTGACACCGTCTGCCCCAAAAAAAGTCTGTACAGCAATAAATGTTGCATTTTAATAAAGTTTCTTGCTTTTATGAATGAATAGTTTTTTTGGGCCACACCTTGATGTGACCCATTGCTGGTGTCTCCCGCCCTCAGTAAGTCGTGGCGATACTTTTGAGGAAGCAGATGGAGTAACAGAAGCAGGGATGACCGTCCCAGAGGGAGAGACTCCCTCATCAACTTCCAGCACAGTTGCAACAAACATGGCCGCCTCCCCAACACCCATCACGCCAGGAGGGCCTGACTCATCCGTAGACGCCGAGGCAGAGGCCTGCAGTGGTCGACCTTTTGATGCCTTTCTGCAGCTCAAGAACGGCTCGATATACGCTTTCAGAGGTAAACCTCCGGGTTTCTGTCTTACAGAGTATGTCTCTCACATCTGGACATCTGTATCTGTGACTGGACCCGCTGTACATGTCACTTGATGGATTTTCCTGGTAAAAATGAATTATGGCATTTTAAATTAAACGCCTGCTTTTCGTGCTAGGTGAATATTTCTTTGAGTTGGATGAGAAGTCTATACTTCCTGGGTACCCAAAACTCATCCAGGAGGTTTGGGGGATCACCGGACCTGTGGACGCGGCATTCACACGCATCAACTGCCAAGGAAAATCCTATATCTTTAAGGTAGAAACGTCTACCTCTTTATAGTCTGCAACCAGTGTGCTCCGTCTTTGAACTTTGCCCTTGTCCTCCCGCAGGGGAATGAGTACTGGCGGTTTGATGGTGATGTTCTGGATGAGGACTATCCGCGCAACATTTCAGTGGGCTTCGATGGCATACCAGATGACGTCGATGCATCTTTTGCCATACCAGCACCCAGTCACCTGGGAAAAGAGAAAGCCTACTTTTTCAAAGGTAAGTTTTGTGATATTCAGAATGTAATGTGTTTTGAGCAAACATGACATCACTGAATAAATGCGGTACCTTTTTTGAGTCAAATCACAGCAGTTTTGTGTGACTACTTTTTACAAGCTGTATGTTGTAATAAAAAAAAGAGAATTTCAAACGGTTAAACATTTGAATTACATAAAAAAACATTTCCAGCTGGAATGTTTTAGTCGTCATTTGAGGGATTCTTAATTGCAAGAGTTATTTATTAGATTTAACAATACAATATACACAGTTCTGAATATAGCCACTTTGTACAATTAGTACTTGTACAATTAGTCCCAAGTACTTTTGGTCACATTCTTACTTAACAAGTGTATGGCTGGTATTTGATGAATAAACGTTTAAATGTGAGACTAATAGAGTGTATTGTGGTACTGCTAGTAACTCAGTACTTCTGGAGGGAAGCTTTGGAACTCAAAACTTTTTTGACAATAAATGTAATTCACGCATCAAATGTATTTATTTGTGATGGCAATCGTGTGATGTCAAAATGAGTTTGTTCCTTTCTTCAGGGGAAAAATATTACCAGTATGAGTTCAAGCACCAGCCTTCCCATGAGGAGTGTGTCGACATGAGCAAGACCTCCCCCTCGGTGCTGTTCACACGTTACACGGACCTCTTCTGTGATCAGACATGGGAGGATTTCTTCACCGAGCTCTTTGGAAGCTCCTGTAAGGCCCCAGCAGGGTTTGTGTATTTCATTGTGCGTTTTACACACGTTTATTTTTAATTATCTGGTATTTTCCTTCCATAGCAGTCAGCCGTCAAACAGGCCCTCGTTTCATCAGTATGGACTGGCAGGGCGTCAGGCCCTCTGTAGATGCTGCCATGGTGGGGCGAGTCCACCTCAGCCCCAAACCGACGGCATCTTCTCCTCCACCAGCAAAGAGGCGCAGCAGCCGGAGGAGGAGGCCCAGCAAGAAGCGCACAGGGCGACGAAGGCACAGTCGCCACACGCTGCTTGATGATTTGTGGGGTTACGATGATTGGTTTGACTACAGTGACTTCAGCGATATCTTTGAAGAAACCAGCACGCAGGAGCGCAAAAGCACACCTGTGCAAAATGTGTATTTTTTCCAGAAAGGTATGAATATATTTTTAATCCGATAGTCAAGCTCACTCTATACTGTCTTCCTCCTGTAACACTGTGCTGGATTGTGTGTTTTCTATCTTCTATCTATGATGGCAGATAAATACTACAGAGTGGACCTGCAGACAAAACGTGTGGACTCTGCCAACCCTCCTTACCCACGTTCCATTGCAAAATACTGGCTGGGCTGCAAGCAGGAAGAGACACCTGATGTTTCAAGAGCAGAAAAGAGATAAACAGGTTAACTCTATTAAATAACTTCATTTTCAACACACCTCTTAGTGACCAGTATTAGCGTGATTGCAATATTAGCCAATAATAGCTTCTGTTTTTTTGTTGTTTGCATATTATTCATCATAAATACCCGCTCCTTATTAAGGTGGATAAGATAAAATCATGAATTAATAAATGTGAAATCTATATTCTGTGTTCTGGTCCAAATGGTAGTCAACTCAACTCTGATGCATGCCCCGTCTAGCTATTCTACATGCGTCTCCTAGACACTGAACCTAAATCAAAAAGTGAATCCTGTCAACAATATTTGGTAGAGAGCAATGTCTGCTCACATAGTTCTTATTATTTAATTTTACAAAAGTGTTGGTTCTCTGTCACAACACGTGGTTTTGCTGTAGATATTCTAACCTGATTTCTACATCCCCACTCGAATAAAAGATTGCTGCACTATAAACTGTAGATTCTATCTATTCAAAAGACAGTTGCTCTCTTGAATGAGGTGCACCCTCTTCTGGACAAAAGTGAGTAAGCATTGTATGTACGTGTGCAAGCCAACGTCATTTTACAACGTTTTACAAGTCATGTTAGGTTCACACCCATTTTGGCTGCTACATGTTTACATACATGCTAGAATTATAAATGAGTTAATCTTGATTCCAACAGATTCCTCACTGAACAACTGTAAAAGGTTTGCAGACGTGTCGCCTAGCACTATTTGAAAATGAAACTAAACGTAAATTGTCGAAAAAAGACGTTCTCAAGACTGCAACATGGATCACCGTTCAATTAGATGATTGCAAGTAGCGCTACTTTTATTTCGATATAAACCAGTTGCCGTTTACGGAAACATCTCTGTGTCTTGGCAAATCAGTCTTGTGAATCTCGAAAAGGCACCGCTGGGATTCGAACCCAGGATCTCCTGTTTACTAGACAGGCGCTTTAACCATCTAAGCCACGGCGCCACGTGACTGTGGCGGGTGACTTTAGAGAATATAAACTTACGCTGTTAGTCGTATAGAATAAATAGGTTTTATTTGAAAATCTCAGTAATAATTCACAATATGTAAGTATCTGAATAGTTTCGTGCATTTAAATTCAGATCACAATATCCTTTCTTTAGAGCAGTCGAATTTTAAATAGTATAGCTAAGCCTATTTACAATCTTTTTTATGAGCTATTTCACTTGTTTTCTAAAATGTCGGTCAACCCAAAAGATAATCAATCATGGCCTCAGAAATATCCAAATCCGACATAGAGAAATCGCCCAGATTGGACAGGTCGTCCGTGGCCTCGTTAGTGTTGCAGAAGTTCTGATGTTCGAGTTGACTCTGCACGCCCTCGTTGGGTCCAGTGTGTGTGAAAACAGCGCAGCGGCTAGCGACGGGCTGTGATCCGTGTGCATCTTCGAGCAAAGCCTCAAAGTCCACCGAAAAATCCCATTCACTGAGCCCACACCTTGGCGACATTTCTTGGCAGTAATCAGTGAAGTCTGGCGTTTGGTAATACTGTTCTCGGGGCGATACTCCTAGGAGACCCGGTCCATGCGCAGAGAAGCCTTCAGCCTGTTCGCCGGCCACAGGATACGTCGGTGCAGGGGGGGTCATGGCCTGACTCCCAAGTATGGTTGAAAGCCTGGTTGACTGAGGCAGACTTGGGCCAGGGTAGCCCGCCGGGGCGGGTGGGCTGGGAGTAGGAGCAAAAGGAAAGGGAAGGAACTCTAGGAATGGTAGACTGGGAGATTCGGTGCAAGAGAACTGATGATGGTAGTCCGTGGAAGGTTTCTTGACCTCTTTAGTTGGTTTCTTGCTCTTGAAATAGCGTGCACGACGATTTTGGAACCACACCTGTTTAAAAAAAAGAAATATGGTTATTTTTGAAACACATTCGTGCGTTATCCACATTTGCCCATTTAAAGTTTGAGAAACGCGTTGCATACCTGGATTTTGGACTCCGGTATCCCAGTGACAGATGCAAGAGACTCCTTCATTCTAATGTCTGGGTACTGCGTGACAGAGAAGGCCATCTCCAGCTCGTTCAGCTGAGCCTTGCTGAAAGTTGTGCGCTTCCGGCGGCGCTGGGTGTCCGAGCGCGTCCTGTGGTGAGCAGCATGATGCCCTGCCGGGAGAGAACAATACTTACAGTTATTCGTCTGCTCTTGTGTCTAGCAGGGTGTACCAGCACGTAACTCAAGTAACTCAAGTTGTAGATATGCAACATAACATAATGCTTTAAACTTAATATTGTGCATAATTGCAAGCCCAAATGAAACGAAATAAATATACACATGCCAGTCCCTCACCATTGCTGGAGTTCTGTGTGTAATCACCGTTGTTGTTCGTGTCCCAGCATGCAGTGGGCCAGCAATGTCCCACGTAAAGCTCGTTAATCTCAGAAACGTGACCGCGAGTAAAATCCAACCCGAATGCCATTCTCCTCTACAGGGTCCAAAATCAAAGAGGGTACGTTTCCTCGAGTCTCTCCGCGACGCTGCTGATCAAGTATGGATACAAGAGGGTTTTATAGTTGGCTTGACAGACACCCCGCCCCTCTACCCATCCCAGTGGATATGGTCGAGCCTTACAAACGCGTGCCTTTGATGTGCAGCGCACCTATACACTCCCTCGACTAATAGGTGTCTGTTTGATCCCCAGTGGCCCGTTAATGGGCCCATTTAGCCGAGACAGAGTTTGCCCTATCCTGCAAAAGTGTAAGGTCACACAACACTGAGATCCTCTGGTAAATAGCTGCATTTAAGTTAACTTTTACTCGTTTTTTTGGAAATGGAAGGATTCAGAAAAAAAAGTATTTGTGCGGGCTTAATATATATACATATATGAGTCTTCGACGGGTATAGCATCAATCACACTTTTCTGACACTTCGGTCTGTGGCATATCCTCTCCTCCACAGTTGCGGCCTCCTGCTGTGCATCAGAAGAAACAAAAAAAACAGTGAGTGCATAGTGGAAGTGTATTGAAGAAGCTGGAGGAGTGAGGCTTCAGGCAGCTATAATGTGTCGAGGTGACAAACCGGGCGACTTTTTCTCCTTCCTGGTCGGTTACGTTTCCACCGATCGAGACATCAAAACACCGGATAGCGCACAGTCCACTGCGATGTTCCCAGGCGGGTGCCAGACTCACGTGGTTTGGGCCATTGGAAACGGAATTTAAATTTACAGTTTCAAGTCTGAAATCTAAGACCGGATTATATCTGTTCAATTGGGTTGTGTGTTTTATCTTATATGTACCGAAAATATATATATTTTTTAATTGAATGAATTCAGGTATGCCCCAATATACCTGAACTCATCCTACAGTGTTGTTGTGCACGTGATGCAACAATTTGGGGTCATCTGAAAATGAGCATTAACGCTGATAATTGCTCCACATCAACTGAGAAGTAGGCTATTCACGTCACTGACCGTCACATGACAATCATTAAGTCAAATCTCAGTCGATACCCAAACTAGATGGGCCATCGAAACAGGGTCACGTGCTGCCAAAGATTACCGCCTGAACATGTTCTCTCAAACAGAATAACATGGCGTAAATTATTATTTTATAAGCTTGATGTCTTCCTATGTTAGAGCTTGACGATAATGTGTGACAGGTATGTCATAACTGTTTTCTATTTTTTCGTTCTCCTAGTTAATAGTTAATAATGTTGTTGTATTTGTTGTTAGTCAGCAAAAGAGTGCGAGGTGGAAAGAGGCCACTAGATGGCCATATTAGACAGTATAATAATCACAGTATGTGCATTTTGTGTTGGTGAAGGACCGCAGGTCCATAAGTAAACAATAGGCGTTAACGTGCAGACGGGTAATAAAGAATTACACAAACACCAGATCTCACCAGAGTTGGCAGTCGCCTGAGATTTTGAAGCAACGTGTCTCCTCCACCATTATCAAAACAGCATGGGGATATATATATATATATATATATTCTTCTAGTATACGGCTCAGAGATTTTCTGACTCAATAAAATCCAAACCAGACCACCTGGGAAGTATTACCAAATGTAGGAGAGAAAGCGTGAAAGAGAGCGAGAGAGAGTCAGTATGTAATATTCACCTGGCTGGCTATAATAACTGTTAACATACATTTCTGTGCCAAATTAGACAAATTATTATGATTTTTTTAAATATATGTTTTAATGGTTTAGTCCTAATGATCTTCTTGCTTGTTTTTCTAACACATTCAGCTAAAACATTAGCAGTCAAATAGTCACTTTTTATGTTCATGGAGTGATCCAAATTGTATATTCCTACAACCTTCCCTCCAGCACCAAGAAAACCCTTCACAATACACAAACTGTGCTTCTCTCTGTGTCTGAATGCCTTGGTATACCTCACACACTCAGGTGTGCACACAGAGAAATGCTGGTCTTCTGTGTCCACACTCCTCTCTAAGAAATGAGGGTTGACACTCAGGTGTGAATGACGCTTTGCCATCCTCTCCCTCACCTACATCTTCGCTCCAACCTTCACAATACACAAACACCATTCCTCAGCCCACTGTTTGATGTGGGAACTCTGTTCACATTTCCTGTCAACCCCAGAGTGTTTTGGGTCGATGTGCTGCATTGCCCGAGGTGAGATGGTTACTTCATGCATCTTGTCCCACGTTGTAAAAAGTGTTTTCCTGATCTGAGAGATAGAAGCTGAGTGTTATTCCAGCTTGGCTATGGATGAGAGGACATCAGGCTGTGAAGGGAACGAAGGGAAAGCAAAAGAGATCTGATGCTGATTATAGGCCAGCATTTCAAACTAAATGAATAAACTCTTCTCTACCCAGGTTTTATTCAGGATTGTATCATTTTCCCAGACTGGAAAGATGACATCACTCCTGATGGGACAGGAGTATTGCAGTATTACAAAATGTACAGGAAATAAAGATTGCTAATATATTATGATCGCTTGTAAGCATTTTATTATGGAAAAGCACATTTATGTTTCTGACCATACTACCTAAACACTTTCAACATGTTGGGGGATGGGGGCATTTTGAGTGGCTTTGTTAAATTCTTTGTGAAGGAGCATTTTTTCTCTTTGGCTCATCATTGAGGTTGGTTTTGTTTATTTTCACCAGGTTCACCATCTTAGTTTGCATATGAGCATGGAAGCCCATTATTATTATTCTACAAATCCTTATGAGAAACGATCTAAAAATGATACAACTCTGAAATATGATAAATTAAAAAAAGAGATGTGAAGTCTCAATTACGAGATTCTAAATCATTACAGGATCGTTATTGTTTTAATCCGACTGGGAGTGATGGGGCTCCGTGTGCAACAGCGTCGCGTCAGACGCGTCATAGAGCAGCGCAGCTAACGTGGCTACAAGCTAGCCGCAGTCAGGGGCCTCTAGGCCCCGCCCCTCGGTGGGCGGGACCTAACGGGGAAGGAAGAACGCGTTTACTTGATGTCTTCGCCTTTCAGCCTCTCTGCTACGAGCCTTCATCAAGGGTGAGAAGGGACATCGAGACATTGACCTTAACTCGAAATTGACCAGGTAGGAATTGATAAACAACACTTTGCGTTGTTTCTTTCTTTCTTTCTTGGCTTTTTGCTGACAGGCAGCGAAACGAATGGAGGAACCATCAAACTAAAAAAAACAACCCTTCGAGCTATAAAAAACGGACCGACCCGTGTGGGAGATTAGGGGGGTGTTACACGGTAACTGTCGAATAGTCCAGGTTCATTTGAAAAGACACAAAGGTCCATTATCAAGTAACTACAGGATAATATACCGGATGTCATGCTCAATGGTCTTTAACCCGCACGGTGAAACGTCACTGCACCTTCACCTCTGACCGAGAGACTTAGAGACTCTTGGATCACTGCAGATCTGTGAGGAAGTCTATTGGGAGAACTGGTTTCTTTCTTCAAAAGCGTTCATTGGTTCTAGTCCACAGTATAATAGGCTGGATTACTTTTGCAATAATACAATAAGTATTCAGAACAATACTTCATGGAAATTGCTTGAAAAGCTACTACTCTAATTAAAACCCTGATCTCTACGATATTCAAGAAAAAAACAGTATTGAATGTGCCAAAGAAATTTGCGGCATTTTTTAAACCAATCTTTTAAAGATGTCAGCTCATGGTGTGGGGAACTTTAATTGGCATTTTTCACATTTTCTGAAGATATATAAATCCAACAAGAATTACATCGGTATAATTAAGCCCTATTGCTGAGTCAGAAGAATAACACTTTAGCTTAGCAAATGGTCTAGTTCGAGAAATTCTCATCCACTTTACATACTGATACATACTTTGTTCTGTAAAAAGTAATATTTCCTCACTTTAAGTACTTTGTGTGTGTTTTCACTAGTTCATAACTAATACGTATTTGGAATAGAACACTAAGTAGAGTGTGTGGCCTTTAGCCGTCACACACATTTTCCTGTTTTGCAAGTGTAGCGCACAGTGTGCTACACAAAAGAACAAATAATATTATATCTAAACATATATATGAATATCTTTTTCCACAGGATGTCCCGGGAGCAGCAGGCTGTGGCTCGTGCCAGGAAAGCCTTTGAAACCGGCAGGTCCAAATGCTTAGAGCACCGCGTTCGCCAACTGAAGAACCTGCAGCGGTTATTCATCGAGAAACAGCAGGTGATTTCAGATGCCATCAAGAAAGACCTCAATAAGGTAAGAAGTGAGAGGGGTTTCCTCACCGCCCCAAATAATCAATAACTGTCCGCTGAGTCACATTGTACGACATTTGTTTTTAATCTTTTAACGCTCATAATTCATGGTTTAATCCTCACAAGACAAGGGTTTAGACTTCAGGTCTGGAATAAAACAATGATATTTTACTTTGTTCTCTCGTTTCAATGATCACAAACTGTTATCAAGAGATGGAAAGGCATTCAAAGTGAATGTTCAGATTGATTATGCATGCAACCATAATTGGATACAAAATGTATAAAAGAAAGTCTGAATTATCCCACCACACAAGTTAAAGAAGGTAGTTTAGAAATAATATTAAGATAGTTACACACAAAGTAAGTGATTAAACTGGTTAAAATGTCATTACCTTTGTGGATATATGGATGGGCACCATGATATAACATACAGTGAAACACAACATCTGCCATGAGCAAGTCCAACGTCACTGTCTCCCCCCCAGAGCGAGGTGGGCACCCAGCTGTACGAGACTCTGGGTCTGGAGGGGGAGATCAGCCTGGCCATCAAGAAGCTGAAGGAGTGGGCCGCCCCTCGGGCCGTGGAGAAGAACCTGATGACCATCTCGGACACCGTGTACATCAAGCCGGAGCCGCTCGGCGTGGTGCTCATTATCGGGGCCTGGAACTACCCCTGGGCCGTCACCATCCAGCCGCTCATAGGAGCCATCGCAGCTGGTACTGCAGCATGCGTGTGTGGCGGTGAAAGGGCAGTGTGTGTGTGTCTGTCTGCATGTGTGTGGTGTAATAGGTCAGTGTTCACATTTCTATCTGATTCCATCGTCCCTTCACCCTGGGATGGACTTTGAGAAGGTAGATGTCTAATCTTCAACTCCATTAGTTTGAAACACAGATACAATATTTGTGTCTTTTCTTTGCATGAGCCATTCAAAAATACCTCAAAATCATGATCATCACGTAGAGTTTGTAGAGACACAGAGGGCTCAACACCAGACGCCAGCCAAATGCCGGTAGAGGTAACCGGTACATGCGCTTTGATCAGCAGTCAAAAAAACTAGTAATATTTTCAGTCTTTTTTGAACATACAAGTGATTATGCATCCAGAAGCCTCCTCAAGGCTTCTAGCGGTTTGTTGGTCTAACTGCCGTTAGACCAATAAACCGCAACTTCAATATTGAATTTTCGAGGTAATGTGTGCATCCAGTTCTCTGTTGATCTTTTTATTTCTTTTGTACTGTTTGGTTTCTTTGTCTTGTGATCCTAACCACTTGAGTTCCTGTTTAGTCCTGGCTCTGCCCAGCGTTCTTTTCTCTTTTTCCAATTGTGATCATTGTGGGGAAAGCTACTGAAACCTACAAGATCAGCAGTAAAAGATCCCTCTAACATCTGTATTTAACACGCATGCAGGAGCTCGTGTGTCCGTGGCGGTGTGTATCGTATGAACATGCACATCTCAACTTTGTGCCTTGATCCTATCAGGTATTGCTCAAAGGACAAGGTCAGAGTGAATCGCTGCTCAGCTCCAAGATAACAAGTGAACTAATGTATAATTGATTTCTCTCCCAGAGGCAACGCTTAAACGGGCCCCCGGCCTTTAGTGCTTGAGTGCTTTGGCTCGACTCTCATCACTTTGTGATGCAAACTTGAGTGTGGAGAGTTGTCTTGTGACTGTTTAGCATGACACTGCGTTATTATAACAGTCTTTACACCTGTTCTTCGTGTGCCTCAGTCTTTTGTCTGTAGCCCGTCCCCAGTGATAGTTTTACATAGTAGTGCTAGGAGAGCGGCTGCTGGTAGACGGCTCATTCGTGTTTCACCTGGATGAAGTTATACTAAAAACATGTAAGGCTTAAAGCACTTGAAAGTGTATGCAGTGAGTGTTTGCACAGCATGGACTTTATCCCTCGCCCCAGCATTATCAGATCTTACTCTCACAGTTATATCTGCCTAGCGAGTGTTTTCTCATTACTTATTGAACAATATCGATGATCAACCTAGAAATAAGAGCGCTGTGTGATCGTGCCGCCACCTGCTGACGGCCGTTATGGAAAATCAAAAGAAACATCAGAAATTACACAAATAAAATGCAGCTTCTTCAAAACTAAAAGGGGGCATTTTGTAGTGCTAACACATGATGAGTGCACACTCTTTTTCTCCTAAATGTATGATTATAATATAGAAATGAGCAATTCATAGAAATGTCCCCATAAGTATTACAAAATGTTTTTTAAGTCAACTGCTGTAGTATTGGAAGTGTCGATTTCACTGTTGTTCAACTAACTTGCTTTTGCTGCCCCCAAGTGACCAAAGAACTCCAGTTGTGTCAGAGTCCAGTGAAGGTCTTTGGGGGTCACACTTGAACGTGTTCCTATCTTGACATCTTCCGTCATTTCCCCGTCCAGGTAATGCAGCCGTGGTCAAGCCGTCCGAGGTCTGTGTTCACACTGCAAAGGTCATGGAGGACCTGCTGCCGCTTTACATCGACAAAGTAAGGATGACGTGAAAGTGAAACAAGACACTGTCATTGTTCACGACGTCCGGATCGTGAACAATATAAATATATAAATATAAATGAGAAAAATGTTCTTTCTCAAACAGGATTTTTTCCTACAGGCTTTTGGCTATGTTTATATATTGCTATGTTTATGTTACTTTTTCACTTTTCACCTTTAGAATATAATACTAGTTACTAGTAGTGTGCCGTCAGTCTCGTAATAGGCAAAGTGTCCTCTTTTATTTTTGAAAAATATCCAGCCACCAATTCCTTCCTCTTTTAATCTCCATTACGTCTGCAAAAAGGCACGAAAACCAAAAGTTGACTCGAGTCGTTGCTTGGTGGCCCGCGTGCTGCGTTGTGCTGACCCCCGTCCCGCGCTGTGTGCCAGGAGCTTTACCCCGTAGTAACCGGGGGCGTGTCAGAGACCCAGGAGCTGCTGCGTCAGAGGTTCGATCACATCTTCTACACGGGCAACAGCGTGGTGGGCAAAGTGATCATGGAGGCTGCAGCCAAAAACCTGACGCCTGTCACCCTGGAGCTGGGCGGCAAGAGCCCCTGCTACATCGACAAGGACTGTGACATCGCCATAGCCTGCCGGTAAGAGCGACGATTTAACGGGGTTCGCCGTCGCAGTTTCTTTTACGTCCTTTTTAATGACAACATTGTTTTTCCGTCCAGTCGCTCCGTTACCGAGGCCGTTCTTTAGATGCTCCTGTTAACTCTTCCACCGCTGTGTAGGCGCGTTGCCTGGGGAAAGTACACCAACTGTGGTCAGACCTGCATCGCCCCGGACTACGTCCTGTGTGAGCCCAGCATCCAGGACCGGGTCATAGAAGAGGTCAAGAAGTCCATAAAGGTACCAAAGACGCAAATAGAAAAAAGCAGCAAGTAGCAATGCTCCCCAAAAGATGTTCCCAGCTGTAACTTGTAATGTTTAAAAGTCATGTTGGAAAATTACAATAATTGAGGAGGTTATTTCTCCTAAATGATCAGTCTTCTTAACCTGAATGTAACGAGAACCTTTGTGCGGTAATGGGATGGTTTCCTCTTGCAGGAGTTCTATACCGACAACCCAAAGACCTGTCCGGACTACGGACGCATCATCAACCAGCGCCACTTCAAGAGAATAATGAACATGTTGGAAGACAGCACCGTCGCCGCAGGAGGAGACAGCGACGAGTCACACTGCTACATCGGTAACCCCGCTGCGAGCCACCGACTCTCCGGATGAAAATCCATCAAGCGGGAGCTTCCTCCGTGGTTTTCATTCAGGCCGATTAGCGAGATTCAAATGAGTAAGAACAGACAATGAAAAACATTCCTCTGCTGAAACAGTGTTTTCGGGTCTTCTTCTGTTCAGCTCCCACAGTTCTGCGGGACGTGAAGCCAGAGGCGAAGGTGATGCAGGAGGAGATATTCGGACCTCTGCTTCCCATCATGCCGGTCAGTGGCCTGGACGAAGCCATCAAGTTCATCAACAAAGGAGAGAAACCTCTGGCCCTCTACGTCTTCTCATCAGATAACAAGGTATATCTCACAGCAGACACTGCTGCAGAGCACGTGCAGACGGGTACAGTGTGTAGCTACAGATGTATGAAGATCAGAACGTCTCTCTCCTCAGGTGATCACCAGGATGACAGACGAGACCTCCAGTGGAGGACTGCTGGCCAACGACTGCCTTGTGCACTTTTCTGTCAACTCGCTGCCTTTTGGAGGAGTAGGTGAGTGCTGACAGCGACAAATGGAAGCGGTTCGATAAAAAAAGAGCTCAGTTTCTCTTTTGCTTGTTGACTTATTGCATCACTGAGTTCACTCACTTAGTACTATGTGTGTAGGTCATGCAGGGGGCAATATGGTGTTGTTGTGGAAAAATAAAGGCATCAGGTCACAAAACATACCTGGGAAGGTTTAAAAAAACTCCTTTGATTTACAAGCCATGAATCCAGTGCATTACTAATAACCTTTAGGACTGAGTTTATACCTCTCCAAAATAAATAATACCAATGGATGTTTAAAATATAGAGAAAGTTGTTTGTGATTTCATGAAAAGAGAATGTATTACTTGATAGTTGAATGAACCCCAGCAATATCTATTCAATATCTAGATCTATAAGTCAATAAACAACCAGATAGGATCATTCTTTTCACTTTTCACAGTCTATTTTAAACTCCTAGTTGATTTCTGTCCACGTAGTTCAAATATGTGATGGAACATCCATTCGCTCTCCCCTTGTGGTCCCGTACAGGAAACAGTGGTATGGGCTCCTACCACGGCAAGTTCAGCTTTGACCAGCTGAGCCACCTGCGGAGCTGCCTCATCAAGCAGCTGAAAATGGAGGGTGTGAACAGCATGCGCTACCCGCCTCACACAGCCAAGAAGCTGGGCTGGGCGCGCTTCTTCATCCTGAACAACGTGGACGTGGGCTGGATCGGGCGCATGGCCCTCGTCGCCGCCCTGGTTGTGGTGGCTGCCGTTGTGCTGCAGGTGAGTCACAGAGATACGATGTTGCCCTTGTGAGTGTCGAGAGGAGCTTGAGCTGAAAGGGGGAAAAAAAACATTCATGTGTGTGAGTATTTTTATTGCGTGGCGAAGAACTAGGGAAGATTGAAATGCCAGTCATCAGCTTTGTGAACAAGAGGTTTCATTTCAGTTTCAGAATTTACACATTCAAAGGGGCCTGTACTTTATTTTATTTCCATATTATGCAACTTTTCTACATTCCAAGACGGTGATGTCAGAGGTACTTTTTGACTTTACTGCTTTTGTCTGACAGCTTTCATTCTGTCCTTGATGCTTTGAGTTCCTTTTGCTGATACTACTAACAAACTTTTACCTTCAACGGGGGACACAAGCGGGCACCCAGTGGGGGGCAAACACATCACAGCTTATTATACCTTTGAGATATTACACTTGTGATTTAAAAAAAGGTGTAAACATAATGATGAATATCTTGTTCTTTTTTTCTCCAGCATTATCTGGGTTGAAGACAACATGTGTCCTGTTTGAAGAAAATAACGGCAGGAGTTTCAAAGCATTTCAACAACGAGTTTCTGTAGGAATCAGACGAGCATCTGTCCAGGAACGCCATAATTAGGGAAATGTTGCCTGATGCCTTAATTAACTTTTTCAATAAGCGTCAGAAGTTTCAATGTAGCAAGCATCTTATTTTCATGAAGGTAATTATTTATGTATGGCTCTTAAATTTGTGTTCAGAATCGTTATGCTCCATTTAATCCCGTTTACATATTTAAAACACACTTTAAATACACTTTAAAACATTCTGCTGTGATTTTTCTATGCTATTATTTAAAAAATATGCAAAATGAGCTCATATCACAGTAAATGTGTTGCTTAACAGGTTTTACTCTAAACTGTAATATGAACAAATTTTGCAAGATGTAATTACAATCAATGAATGTTCAATGTAACAAATGAAGATAGTTGCATTTTTTGCAAATGAATCCGTTTTTATTGTTTATCTACAGTTCACTTTGTGTCTATTCCATTTCGATGATGGTTCAGCTAATAACTGAACATTAAACATTTCTAACACCTCTAACAAATTGAAGTAACCTTTTAACTTGTCTAGTGGTCTTGAAGGAGATTTTTATTTTATTATTATTTTGATCTACACATACATACATGTATTTCTATATTGGATTAATATTCAAATAAATATATTTCTACATGTATCAGTAATTTTATGTAACATTATTTTGGCAATAATAATTATGATATAATAAAATAGATATTGTTCTGAAACTGACCCCTCTGCATTGGAGTACTTTTACTTTTTGGTACGTGTAGATTTTTTTTTATTGCAATGTAACTCCATCAAAGAAGAATAGAAATGAAACTTAAAATGATTTTTTCTCTCCATCCACACTGGCTGCTTCTGTCCGGCAGAGGACAATAGAGGGCGACCGCCGAACTGCTGCAGGCACGAAAGCAGTGGACCACACACTGAAAACAGTACAAAGTCAACATTAAAGTTAAAGCTTACATTAGCTACATAAAGTTAGCTTCTCAAAGCTGGCTACATAAAGTACGTTTGAGCTGTGAATCAATGATTTGTGAGTGAGACTGTCCCTCGGGCCAACACAACAGAGGCAGAGGACCTGAGTAGCAGTTTTTAGCAAGATGGAAGAGGCAGATTTAAGTTTAATGCACTCGGAAATAAAAACACACAACCCAACAAGTGTCCGTCTTTTTCTCCAATCAGACATGTGACAACTTTCTCAGAGGGACTTTTCTTCTCCCTCCTTCTCACACTCTCTCTCTCTCTCTCACACACAACCCCCCCCACACACACACACACCTTTTAACTCATGACCGTCTTCCTCCCACCCTCAAATGCAGCTAATAGTCAGTATGTGAAGGCAGCTGAAATTAGTCAGGATCTTTTCAGGTCTCTTTGCTAATCATGGATTTTTCGGTCTACCTCCCAGCTCTGCTCTCCTTCTTCTCTCAGTGCACAGGTAGGATACACACACACACATACAGACACACACACACACTTGAATTAGTAAGAACATTTAGAAAATGCATAGAAAAGCTTTCAGTTTGCACCCCATTCTTTTAATTTTGGGAGCATTATTTTTTCACAATA
This sequence comes from Pungitius pungitius, assembly GCF_949316345.1. NCBI lineage: Eukaryota > Metazoa > Chordata > Actinopteri > Perciformes > Gasterosteidae > Pungitius > Pungitius pungitius. The sequence continues at coordinate 10,036,557 of NC_084915.1, read as the reverse complement.
TTAAGACTTGTATGTCACAGAGATGAATCCACTTAATTAAGAAATATCCCAGATGTTATGCTTTGTGAATGTTGAAATTCTCCTAAAAATCAATGAGAGAAATGAAATGAAAGGCAGTGATTCAGGGGGATCCCACAATAATTAAAAAGCAGATAACACATTTCTACAGTACAAAGAGTATCTTTCATCTTTGCTTTTATTGTATAAACAGGAAATTCTCCCCAAAAAGCATTTTATTGACTCCTTTCTTATAATCAACCGTCCAAAACATACAATTTAGTACATTGACCATGAAAAAATGCAAATTCCCCCCCCCCCCAAAAAAAATAAAAACAATTGCTTCTCTACTGCCTGTTGAAGACCTAATTGGTTAATGGACTAATATTTGTGCCCTCAAATTTCAATAAGACGCTGCTTCGGTTAACGGTAGCAGGCGCCAACATTGGCCCCTTTAACCTGAGGATCACATCAGAGCACTCAGGCGTATACTGAATTGATCTTAAGTGCTTTCCATCAAACATTCACCTTATCTGCTGCAATTTCATCTTTGAAAACGTACATGTTGTTTCAAAGGCTTAAAAAGTTTGTCAATCCCTGCTAAAAATGAGTCAATTACTCCCGAATGCTTTCTTTCTCTTATCTTTCTATATAAGAGAAAGAAATGAAAGCAGCGCCGCTCCGTTTGCTGCCTGTGTGTGAGCCAGGTGGAGCAAAGCCAAACTCCACCTGTGCATTGTTCTCAGTCGGTGAGAACCGTTGTCCCCTTTCAGAGAATGGCATTGTGGGAGCTTCAGCGGGGTTAATCTGTGTCCCTATATTAGCTAAATGGTTCTCTATAGCGCCTTTCATTCCCAGCGCTGAGTCAGACACTGGAGTTTCATTCACATCTGCAACACAATACACAACACCGGCACAAGACTAAATGACTCCCCCTGCACCTGTTGGATGCTGTTGGATGTTGGAGGGAGTCGGAGGAAGGTTTCCTGAGCCGGCGTCGTCTCATTATCTACAACTCACTGGGCTGGGTGTAATCCCTGGAATCAATCAAATAGAATGGCTTCTCTCCAGTTCCTTTTTAAATATTTCCCGGGTCAATTCATTTAAGAGGCCTGCAGCAGCTGCAGCGACTTCATCACATGCAGGAAAGCCAATGCGTCTTTGGCATTTACTGCACTTCTAATTGTGAAAAACAAAGATCTACAAGAAAGTACTGTACTAAAATGGAAACAACAACAATTATTTTCTCTCTGGTTCTTCTGCCAACTTCAGCGATATAAACGTCAAATACATTCAGATTAAAGCATTTTGTATATTTTATACACATATGTATCTATATAATGATACAATGTTGAAATTCTGCAAACACAGGCTCCGTAGAGGTCACACTCACAGGTCACTGCACTCATACTGAGGTCGGCTTTGTCACATTGAAGATGCTGATGTGAAAACACAGTTTTGAGGAAGTGTTTTTTGCTTTGAAGCTAAAAGCTGAGCATTGATGTTTGAGTTGCCTGTTCTCAAAAAGATATTAGTTTTTCTTTTTCCTTCTTAGCACGAAATCAAATCAATAGAGGAAAACGTTTACGTTTATATAATTTAAAGAATGCCACCCAAAAAGCACATTTCATAAATAATGACTGTTTTATTTTAGCCCATTTGTCACTGCAGCAGCTTTCTAGCTCGTTGGCTTGATACGTAAGTTTTCCTGAAGCGGTAATTTGTAATTGTAATTGGTATTTTTTTAACCTTTAGATGTCATTGTGATTTTTTTGGTGCGTTTTAACTTCCAGTGAAATGGCATTGATACCTAATGCCTGGTGAGCATTCTGTTAATCCATCACTGCTGGCTATTTCATCATGTTTTGAGTATTAAAAAGTGCTTCTGAAGGACAGGATAAGTAATGTGAGAATTAATAATTATCTCGGCCCTGTGTGTGCTTTTGTGTGTGTGAGAAAATGTTTTACCCACCCTGACTTCTCAAAGTTCAGCTGCAAAGCAAAAACACATTAGCAGATCAGCCAACAAGATCGCTGACTGAGAACAAAAACACTCTTAATGTCTAATGGAGCGGGAAAATTAGAAAGATTAATACTCATTTACTAACTAGTGAAATCCACGTTGTTTGGCACAAGGGAGAAGTGCCCTGAAGCAGAGTATACTGTGTGTGTGTGTGTGTGTGTGTGTGTGTGTGTGTGTTTCTGGACTGAGTGCTGTGCTTTCTCTCCAGCTCAGTGGTGTTACCAGGGCCAGTACTCCTGTAACGACACATGCAGAGGTGAGACACAAAGTGTTTTAAGAGACAAAAACCCTGAGATTGCGAGAACACGCTCAAACAAATCAAGGTTTGTGATATGTTTGTGACAAAGAGACGGATGTTCCCCTTGGAAATCTGCAGAGGCCACAAACAGAGCAGAATGTTTTAGACTTGCATTCATCAGGTGCACGTTTGATCCGTTTAGAGCCGATCCACTGGGCCGCCCAGTTCCCCAGCTGCGGGGGATTACGCCAGTCGCCCATTAACATCGTCACCAGCAAAGTGCACGTCAACGGCGCCCTGCCGCCCTTCGCCTTCATCGGCCACACCGACAGGATCAACATCACAGTGCAAAACAAAGGACACTCGGGTAGCTGAGCGGCACCATTACTGTCCTCCCCCCCCTGTAGGTGTGCTGGTGTCCTCTCCAGCTTGACGTTGTGCGTTCTCGTCCCTGCAGCTCACTTCGTGTTGCCGCAGTCGGTCCGACTGACCGGAGGAGCTCTGCCTGGTCAGTACAGAGCCGCCCAGTTCCACTTCCACTGGGGAGCGAACGGGAGGCCGGGGTCCGAGCACACCATTGACGGGGAGAGGTACCCGATGGAGGTACGTCACACGGTGGCCGCCATGTCACCTGCTGCTTGTGGACGCTGCAGGGAGCGGCCCTATTCAAGCCCAACCCCAAAGTTCTCATAGAAATAACTCATAGAAAGTTAGAAAATATACTTAGTAGCAAAGACAGGATTTGTTCTGCAATTTTCTCTTTACAAATGACAGATGACGTCTCATCAGAATAAGAAATACTTTATTGCCAAGTGCGAGGGCTTTGACCTGCTGCATAATAATCTACAGTAATTATGCACATGCAGAATGCACGTCAATATCTTCTCAGGAGAGCAAATTATATGTTGCAGTACGCATGGAGGTGAAAGATTTAACCTGGCGTGTTAGAAAAGGCCTTTTAAAGAAAAGCAAAAGCTCCTAACGTTACTAATGAGATACTTAGTGATCGTTTTTCATTGTAGAAAAAAACTATTAAATCTCTTAGGCTTGTGTTTAGTACATATATTTTGTTATTTATTCAGATCCTATAAGTATGAATAATACGTGTTCAACACAGCTCACTGTGTTAATAAAAACCTTCTTCTAATACTGGAAGTCTTTTGCTGTGTTTTGTGTTTCCAGCTGCACATTGTCCACATCAAGGAGCCGTATGGCTCCCTGGTCGAGGCCGAGCACGACATGGCGGGTATTGCTCTGCTTGCCTTCCTGTTTGAGGTAATGCATTCACATTTCCTCCTCCTGATGACTCCACCTCCTCAATACAAATGGAAAAAGACCAGTCAGGACTGTGTCGTAATGTTGATGGTGTCGTCCACACAGGAGACACCAGGCGACCATCCTCACCTGGACCCGGTAATAGCTGCTTTGGGCCGGGTTCAAAACAAAGGTATGCGCTTGGTCACTAACATTTTTATGGAGGTATAATCTCCTTTTACAATAAAACTTCATCTTGACTTTTCCTCCAAACACGTCTTTCGGTGTTAAGGCAACAGCACAGTGATCCCGAACTTTCAACTCAGTGACATCATCCCTTCAGCAAAGGACCTGCACAGCTACTACCGCTACGTGGGCTCCATGACAACTCCGGGCTGTGAACAGGCGGTCGCCTGGACGCTGTTTCACAGGAAGCTGTCTGTCAGCAGTCGGCAGGTGAGCAGCTACAGACACGTGGTCTACACACTGGAGACTAACTTCTGCTCTCGGAATGCGTTTCATCCAAAATGACTTTTGATAATACAGGTAAACCTTTTTATTTCCTTGAAGTTCGTCATTCATTGACTTCTACGCGACGAAGCGTCTGGTAAAGAGACTTTATGTTACTGGTGTTACTTGCAGAGTTGTCTTTCCGCAAATATAAGGGGATTATATGTGTGTCGACCTCAAATGAAAACATTTCAAAAACAACAGCAGTCTTAAACTTCATTAAAAATACTGTTACTGGCGTGAAGAAAAATCTGTGGCTGGCTTAGTTGCCCTTTTTATAATAAGCAGTGTTTCATGTAGTGATTGTAGTTATTTTAAGAACTGGAAGTTCAACTTTGAAAAATTAAGTATCCGAAATGCAATCTTTGTGTTACTGAAAGACACAACAATTTCCATTGTTAGCAGTATAAGACTTCTTATTCCTTTCCTCTCCAGCTGGACGACATCGTTAGGCAGTGTCGATTCTGGACCGGTCAGCCCATGACGGACATCTTCAGACCCACGCAGCCTCTGGATGGCCGGGTTGTGTACCAGTCCACGGCGAGCGGCGCCCTGACCGGCGTGCTGCGCCTCTGGCTCAGTGTCTTCTTAGCTTTGCTGCTGACAACGTGTCTGATACACTGACCCAGAACGTCAAAATACGCCATGTAGATGACAAAAAGCTACATTATGTATAAAGGCCACTTTTACCGGAGTGATAGCTAGTCATTAAAAAAATGCCACCTGCATTTGCACGAGTTACAGCTAAGTTATTGTGCAAAGTGTAAGTAAACCGTCCGCTTCTGGATGACACTCAGTCCTTGTGTTTGGTCTTTAATGTTACTTATCTTTCTTAATTCTTAAATTCAAAATATTAAATTGCCACACTCAAATCTGCTTTTCCTTAAATGTGGTTTTTCAGTAAGACAAAAGGGGTGATTAATAAAAGTGTAGAATTAGGGGTTTATTTTTTTTTTTTCTTTCTGAGAGTTACAAGCTCTGTGACATTTCTTAATTAACTGCAAATTCTTCGTCACTTGACACGCGCGTGGTTCTCTTCACTATCAGGCAATTTAATGTAGCAGATTAAGCAATGAAGGCATTTCTATTGTATTGTCCACTCGTTTGGACGAAACAACACAAAAACCCAACGGTTATTCTCATGACCTTTACGAGTCGACACAAGTCGGTCTGCACCATCTGGAGTATGTGGGTATTAACAGGAAGATTAACTAAATCAGATGACTGGTGGAAATCAAACTGTAAAACACTTAGTTTGAGTAACATTTATTCATTGCAGGTCCTTGTAACACTTATGATCGGTCCATGTGGTCAGTTGAAACATCACCTGGTTACAGATGTACTTCAAAAGAAGGGAGGAGACTTTTGAAAGGCAACATGGTTTTTGTCCCTTTGAACTCAATCTGATATTTCCTCATGATCTAAATTGTGGCAGTAAGCTCGATTCAAAATATTAAAAGTGAAATGAGGTCAAGATCATTGTGTCCGTTTCTGAAGCCAGTCCCTCAGCTGTTCCACCTGCGCAGCCACGCTACTCTTGGCTGTGCCTCCAGGGGCGCTGTACTGCTCCACGCTGCTCCTGTAGTCCCACACTGAGGAGACGTCGCCTCCAAACAGAGGGCTGAAAAGAAAGAGAGACAGAGAGAGAGAAAATTGAGAAAATCTAAACACACCCTTTTCTATTAAATAATGGCTTTTTGTTCCCTGGTTTTGTGTGTGTGAGAATGAGAAGAGGAGAGTCACCTAACAGCACTCAGGTCTTCCACAGTGAGTTGATTCAGGGCGATATTTTTGGATTCAGCTGCAAACACAGCTTTACCGGAGATACCGTGTGCCTCTCTGAACGGCACCTGCAGCCCAGAATAACGCATGGTCACACAGCATCACACACTTAAAACAAGACCAAATACAGTTTGGATTGTCCTGATTGCAGCAATTATAAAGCAAAGTATAATGCATTTTTTGTGCATCTGTTCTCTGTGCTTCTTGTTAAATGAGTCACCAGAAAATGTGCCAGCGAAATGTGGTACCTCACTTGGTGGAACAGTTTGCATGAAGATGCGATGAATTCAATAATTAACCAATTAAACTAGGTGATCCTTGTGTGTGTAGACAAAATAATATTATTTGGATTCAGCCTTTTAGGAATATTCCCATTGCACAAACAATGTTGCTCATTTAGGCTAAATGTTATTTAAGATCACGTAAAGATTTGCATTTGGACGGGAGCAAACTGAACAACACTCACCCCCTTCCTCACAAGGTAGTAGGCCAAGTCAGTAGCCAACATGTCCGGACTGAGGGCGGCTTCCATCACACTCGGGTTAATCTGAAGCACAAGACAAAAATCACAGAAAACAGAGGTACCGTCTTTGAATTGAATCAAAATCAACACAGTTACATTTTCTCCTCATGGGATTCTCATCATTATCTTCTTTATACATGCATTGTTTCTACAGCTGCAGTTTCTTCTGCATTTTGTGCCCTCTGAAAATGGAGCAGGAACCAGATAGAAAGCTTTGAGCCTTTTTTCTATTAGCAGTAAGAAAAGAATAAATAAATAAAAGTAAGCCGCCACAACTGGTTTTTCAACATAATAAACAGTCTTTTATCTCTGACCTTGAGCGTTGACATGACTCCAGTTGTCACCTGCAGCACAGCGTGAACCGTATCGTAGCAGTCAAACATGGCCTCCTTATCTTCCTGGTGAAGGATGACAAGGACAGCATGACAAACATTACAGAGGAAATATCCAGGAAAGTCCAATGGAGTGAAAGCTCACCAAGACACACTTTCATACCTGCAGGTCCTTGTTGTAGGTGCTCGGCAGGCCCTTCAGGGTCATCATGAACCCTGCACACTGAAAAAAAAAAAGTGGGAAGTTTGACCAAAAAGCTTTGATTCTGCAGAAAAAAGCTTTATCCTTAGCTTTATGTCACATGAGGGCGCTGATCCCACAGCAAAACACATCTAGCAGACGGTGGACAGAATCAAAGGTCTTCGCCACACCCCTAAACTGACAAGGAGCCAATTCCGCATCATCTATTTTTTTCTTTTACATCGTTTGCCAACCGTCTGATCAAAAAGGCCAATGTGAGATCTGCAGACAGATCATAACATGAAAAGCGGGCTCTCGATGAGCAGGAAAAAAAAGACGATTTAACAAAGAGGATCTATTTTCTTACGTTGCCAAAGACACGCCCGGCTTTACTTCTGATCAGCTCCAGGCTGTCAGCATTCTTCTTTTGGGGCATCAGACTGCTGCCGGTGCTACACACACACACACACACACACACAGCCTTTATCATTGAGTACACTATACTCATTATAACACACAAACACTAAGAGACCTGTAAGCGTCGGAGAGCGAGACGAAGGAGAACTCCTTGGTGCTGTACAGCATCAGGTCCTCTGCCATTTTGCTGAGATGGGTCAAACACAACGAAGCCCAGAACAAGAACTCCACTGAGGGAACACACATGAAAACATGAGGTCATTTGAGAAAGACGTCACAGAATTGTATTTGAGTGCATGAGAAATCAACAGACACATGTGGTTTACGTACCAACAAAATCCCGTTGGCCCGTGGCGTCCATGCTATTAAGACTAATGCCATCAAACGCCAACTCTACAGAGGAGGAGAAGCAAAGTTCTTACAGTTCTAAAAAACATGCATTTTTCTCAATAGACAAGATACAAAAGAGCGAGAGACAGGAGAGTAATAATTTGGTAGTATTTGACCCGTAGCTCAACCTCTCATCAGTAGCTCCCTGTCAATGTCAAATGGCGTCCCAGCAATGGCCCCACTGAAAACCACAAGAATCATCCTCATTAACTGGTCCTCTGTGTGGGTGAAAAGCGTCAGTGTCAGATAGTTGTTCACAATGTACCTGCCGAGAGGTAAAACATTAACTCTTTTCTTGATCTCCAGAAGTCGGTCAACATCTCTGCTAAGAGCAACAGCGTGACTGAAAACACAGGAGACCGACGTGAACATTACATCAAAGTAGGACACAAAGGTGGTATTTGTGTAGGATTTGCCTAATTCAAGGTCACCTTAGAATCCAGTGGCTCCATCTGATTGGCTGAGCTCTCTGCATGTGGGTGTAACCAGGAAACAGGACGTCAATTTCTCTAAGGTTCAGAAAGAATATGTAGGGAAACTTTTTTTTTTTAAACCCCCCGTTAAAAGTGTGTGTGTGTGTGTGTGTGTGTGTGTGTGTGTGTGTGTGTGTGCTGGCGTAATGAGTGTGTATCCATCTCACGCTGCGGCCCGCTCCACCATGGTAGACATCAGTTGTAGGGCATTGTCTGTCAGGGTTGTGATGGCATCCCTCAGCCACAACCTCATGTCAGTCACCACCTGGTGAACACACACGGCACAGTGAAGCACAGCCAACGCGGAGTCCAAAATGTCATTCGGTAGCTTGTGTTTTAATATTCTGAAGACAAACCTGGTCGTTTCTGCTCCTGCCAGTGTGCAGCTTCCCTGCCGGTGCACTTATCAGCTCCTGAAAGTCGTCACCCAAAGGTACAACAGTTATGCTGCTTTGTTTGTACCCAACATTCTTTGCTCCTTATTTTTCCTTTTAAACATATCCCATTAAAAGAGCCAAACCCAGTGGGAAAATGACAGCAAACACTAACTTCTAAAAAATCATCATGTGACTGAAAAACATCACAGAATAATGGTATTACCTGCAGTGTTGAGTTAGAGGACTCAAAACACTTTGTGTTACAAACCTTGATCTGCCTTTTATTATTGTTATTATATGAAATTACATTTTCACTTAATGAAACAAACCCTTACCTTTAGCCTGCGCTCATTGGCAGTATGAATGTCCTCATCTTCAGGTTTGATCACAAAAACACCTTTAGACCACTCAACAGAAATCTGGAGGATAACAAAGGGCTGTATCACCAAGTAGGCTTAACAGATACACATAAACACAGTACTTTGAAATAGTAATAGAACACGTATGGACCCACTGAATTCTAGCCAGCATCCGGCACTCGTGTGATTGCACGGCAAATTATCAACATCATATTATGTGTTTCCGTATTGCATTGGTAACAGTGCACTAATACTACTATTAGTAGTAGGTACTAATATATCACTCAATACTGCTAATGCCACTAGAATTGCCAAAGCAAAACATGAGGATAGAGGGCACCCTGAACCCTCACCTGAATGTGGGAGTGAAAGAATTACTGAAGCGGTTTGGCAGCTGACATCTATCACATGGTGATAGTATTGTTCAGAGTGCATAATACAGAGAGGAATTCTACTCCATTGCACATTTCCAGCTGTCATCCATTAACCTATATCTACACTGAAGGGCAGACAATGACACACCTACCTACAATGGAGCAGGAGTATGTTTCCTTGCATGCAAGTGTGAGAGAACTGTGATCACGTTTGTAATTACACAGCCTCATAAATGTCAAGTGCCAGCTCGTGTTTAAATTTAGTGTTTTGAGTGCATCTCTTGTTTGAGAAACAGAGAGAGAGAGAGAGAGAGAGAAAAAATATGTAAGTTCACCTGATCCAGCCCATGTAAAATCTGATTCATCTCATCCGTGGTGACCAGCTTTGCCTTCTCCAGAGCTTTCACATACGCCTTGCTCCCTCGGATATCAGCATTCCACATCCTCTGGTCATAGGCGATGGATGCGTTGAACTTCTCCATCATAGGATCGGTGTCACCCAGGAAGCGACCTCCCCAAAGTTTACCCCCCTGGTGAGCAGCGAAGAAAGCGACAATAATTTGTAATAATGTTAATGTTGTTATAATTCCTCACACCAAGGAGCGGACACAACACGAATTGAAATGTGAACTACACGTATGTTTCGAACTTACAACGGAGAATAGTGGTGTTTGTGTGTTTCGGTTAAACAGGGTCGCATGTCAAACCGTAACACCGCTTCAGCGTTCAACAACAACAACTCTTGCATGCCGCGGTGTCCCTCAGGCTTAATGTTAACATTACGTTACCTCTGTGTTTGCCATGTTGTGTCGCTGATGTGTTTCTGGAGCGGTTGTGTCCAGTGAAATGTTTCGGCTGGTTCTACGTTGAACGGACCCGACACGATGACGCTGGAGCTTCTAGACGCGAGGCGCGAGCGTGGCAGTCTGCTGTGTGTATCGCTTTAAAAGTCGTGACGTCATCGAAGGCGTCTCGTATTCCCCAAAAAGCCAGTCCTTCGCGATATAAACGGATATACAGATAATATAAAGCTCTTCTTTATCATTTGGTTGTGTCGCGCGAGCAAGACAAGGACTAGACTGGAGACTTTAATCAAAGCAATATGACAATGTTTATTTGAGTTTATTTGAGTATTCTGTCCTGCAGTCATACGTGCACGGACAAGCTATTTAGCAACAGGCAAAGAAAGGGCGCTCGGATTTTAAGAGCATTTTTGATTGGTTTACTATGGTGGAGGCGGCTCCTGTTTAGAACCCTCGGAGAGCCCCATTGGACCACAGGGATGTCCGTCCCTTCAGGCTCTCGGATCATCACGCCTCCCGTTGTTCATGAGTTCACTGCATACTTAGGATGTTTTGTGTGTGAGACATATTAGTCTCAATATTCTGTTTTATCTACATTTGACCCTGAGAGTGCGTGAAGCTCTTTAGCAACAGGTTCACTGCATATTTAGGATGTTTTGCGTGTGAGCCCTGGCCACCCCAGTCCCATGTATGGACGTGACCCTGAGAGTGGGTGCAGCCTATTTATCAACATGTTTGTGTTCTCCGTGTCATACACGGCCTCCGCTCATTTTTATTATTCAATTATTGTTTAAGTGTAATTACAGTCGAGCTTGAGCATCCATGATTATATTTAAAACTCAACAAATCCCCCTTTGCACACCTACTAGGTGTGACCTACTCATTGAGGAGGAATTCTACAGCGGAAGCAACACTGCCTTCTGGAGACGGGCGTTCAATATCAAATTCAAGCAGCGGGCACTGCTTGTATGGAGGGGGCGGGCGTTTCTCCTTGGAGAGGGCAGTAAAATTAAAACATTGGTTGTGTCTTAGCTCGCCTCTATTGGGGGTGAAGGCTCCCCCTTTTGTAACATTGGAAACTGGAGGGAACACCGCGGCTGATCTCTTCAAAGAGATTACAACCACCACTGTCCCCATCATTGTTTCATAATCCGGTGTCATAGTTTTACCATCGAGGCACCATTGAGGCCTTGATATAATCGGTCAGGGGATCGAGATGACTCCCCCCACCTGCTGTAGATTTCCCCATTCATCCCCATTCATTCATTTCATTATCCTGTGGAGAATTCTGTTGGTTTGGAATTGGTTATTCCTGGTAGCATCCACCCGACGCTGCTGTAGTCCTCCAATACCAAGTATTAGAAGCACCCAAACACAGCGATGTGCAATACAGCCTTTGAGATCAAAACAGTGATAAGCCAAATTCTTTTACTTGCCGAACTGTGATTCCAGCATTCTACTGAAAGGATGTGTAGCGACAATTTACCATCTTGTCACTAGTTAGAGGTGTTTGTAGGGCTATCTGACGCGTGGTTCCAAACAAATCCACTTCCAGTCCAATACTGCATTTATCTTCTTTATTTTGGCTCGGTTCTGATGCTCAAACACATTGCAATCAATAGTTATGGTCCACCATGATTCTTGATCCTGACGGTCAAAAACTGTTTGCTTCCCCATAACACCTGGCCTCCCCTGCTCTCTGATTATCTACATACCTTAAACCCATACTCCACCCAGTGTTCTCCAGTGGAACTACAACAGCCATTTGAGAGCATAATGGCTCTTACAGGATGTGTGTGCATTTATTTGTTTAATTTGTAAATTATACTCTAAAGTTAACTCACCCAATGAGGTGTGATTTGTGATGTGTGTTGATCCGTCACTGATGTCCACCTCGCCCCCCTGCTGCTCCTCCCCTCCTCCACTACCAATGTGAGCCCTCCCTTCTCGGCTCCAATGTCTACGGTGTTCTCAACTGGTGTTTCAAAAGTCTTTGCCCATCACCGTTTCTTCTTTCTTCGTCCCTGGTACACTTCCTCTTCTCTGCTCTCGTCAGGGCTCTTACTTTGTCAGCTTGGAATCATTTGTGCTGACACGACCGTCTTCTCTTCTCGTTCTTCAAAAGTTCTGCTTCCTTGACGATTTGATTTCATGAAAAGTCCAAAGGAGTAAAAGTTCTCTTTAATTATGTGGGTCTTCAGACTCGCCAAATGAATCCTGGTTTCTTTTGCTGGTCAGACGCCTGTCGTCTCTTGTTCAAATTGTCCAAGCATTTTGTAATGTTCATCGATGGAGCTGCAGTTTTTGGTTCTTCTTCTTCTTCCTTGGTGTGGTGGGGGGTTGGCAGTACCGATATATATATATATATATATATATATATATATATATATATATATATATATATATATATATATATATATATGCACTGTAACAGCACTTGACAGCTTCTTTGTAGTCCATCTTCGGAGAAATTGTAGTTTCGCCGCTGCTGACTGACGTCATTAACATGCGTCTCCCAGGCAAAAAGGCATAACCACGTTGAAACATCACAGACAAGAAAGGGTAATGTACACTTACAGAGTTAAACTGTAATTAATAATGGGATATACAGTCATTATATAATCAAACGGGCTTGAGTGCGTCCATTATAATGTTTGTAACACAGGCAATAGCGAGCACGACTGAGAAAAAAAACACTAAAACGGAAACCCCTTTGTCTTTTTGCTGTCCAATCAAAGCTCCAGTTTTGCGCATGTGCAATATGAGCATACTTATATACCTCTTCTGGCGGCCTTTTTCAGTTGAGGGAATTCCATGCCGACTGTTGGACCTCACTCAATTTCAGTAAGTTAAATAAATGTTGTAAACTTATTCTGGTATCTTAAATCTTTGCTTTAGCTAAATCGAAGCTTAGCTAAATATTCTGTTAGCAATATCTATTAGTCAAATATTCTCGTGTGACTACACCTTTAAAAAAAACATTATTTAATGAGACGTAGTGGACTCGTATCATAACTCCGAAACTGTCGCGTTTCGTCAAAATGCACCGTTTTGGAATCAATATGTTATCCACGTGAATCGTGTATAGATCCGGAGAGGGTTTTTTTTGGGGGGGGGGGGGGGGGCGGAGTCAACCGGTCAGCTTGCGATTCTATGATTCGGAGTGAGACGAGGAGAAAAGGTGATGTTGTGATTTTCGCAATAAAACACCTGTGATCAATTGCCATCATTTGGCAAAGTCCGGAGAAATAACTGAAAGCAAATTCAAAAAAGGTTATACCGATGGTTTTAAATTGAAAATAGTACAGTTGTGTTGTTACACCCAGCCGTGTTATTTTGCTATTAGTGAATTACAATACATATCAAGTTGATGACTATTCCATGAAGATTGTATTCTGTCCATGATATTAGAAATTCATAACTTTCTTCAACTTCTCCTGAAGGTATCCTACTACATCACTATCTTTTCTGTGTTATTAAATCTCAGAAAATAAAAAAATGGACCCTAACCAGGATCAACCCTTGAAGATCACAAATAATGGACAAATGAATGAAGTTGTCACGGTAATTCTCCAGTCTATATATTTGACATAATGTTTTTTATTAATTTATTTACTTTATGTCAAAAGTTTTAAGCATGTATTTTATATTGCATTACTAATATTGATAACATTTATATCTCATCGCCAGAACGGAGAAAATGTTGCAGAGGTTTGTTATATTCAATCATTCTATCTGTGTTGGATAATATACGTAAAGGCTTACTTCTCTTGTCTACCATATCTATGATTACAGTAAATCTTGTAAATTGGGTTTATGTATTACATTTTTTTTAAGAACACACAAAGACTGATAAAGTATGTGTTTTTGATTTTAATTTAAACTCTGTGTTAAACAGGAGACCTCAGGGTGCAGGCCGGCTCCCGCCCAAAGTCAGGAGGCATCGGCTCCAGTCCCTCACCACCCTGTGCGTGAACAGGTATTGCTAATAGCTGGATGCGTTAAGAGTGTTGCTATTAAACTTTTTTTTTAATTTAATGAAATGCGATTTAATTGGGTTTTATTCCTAGGATGCAGCGGTACATGTAACCCATTCTTTAAAGTGGCAATGGAACAAGAACAGCTACACCATTACCTGCAATAATGCAAGAGGGGTCGAGAGCGCGCTGAAGAAAAGTTCACAGTACAAGGAAATTGCAAAAAAGAATAAAAACAAAGAGCTTGTTATTATGAGAGCTGGAAAGGCTATCAGTTCACACTTTCCATGCAGCTTAGTTAAAAATGAGCAGCTGACTTTAAAGTATTTCAAAGCTGCAAACACACCAAGGCAACTGGCTGGTGGTATTGATCATTGCCAGAGAAAGAGGCCATCTAGTGACCTGGTAATGTTTCATTTACTGACAAAGGGAGGCTCAAGTGTACGGAGAATCATGAGAAACTCGGAGCTAGAAAAAAAAAACATTGATAGGATAACTATTTATGCATACAAAGGTGAAAAAGTGAAATATGCTCTGAAAAGAGATGGCCGTTTAATGGATATCGTATTCAAAAAGAACTGTGCACTCTCCAACACAAACACCGAAGAAACCACTGAAATGTCCGATCTCGTTCACGATCATGATGGTGAAACTTTCATGATCAAGCTGCTCGATATGTGCAGTCCACCAGAAAGTCAGCCTGACGGCTTGGAGGAAATCTCCACGGTGCAACTTGAACCTCAGAGGTCTGACTCTGAAGGAAACCCAGGTCCACCCCAGCCGTCTGACACAACAGAGTCAGTGAATGTCAACACACCAGAAAATAAAGCAACGCTAGATGGTAAAAAGCCACCGGATATGTTCCATGAAATACTCCATTCAAAACAGACACTGATGGACTTATCCACAGATTTGACAAAGATGCTGAAGGGAATGAGTAATCAGCGAGTTCCTAGTGTTTCTCGTGTTCGTAATCTGCTCCGTGTGGAGTACTCAAAGAACGATGAGGCATGCAGGGAAGTGAGAACAATGAAGACCCTGATGGATCTCAGTAATTCTGTTTGCCAAGTGAGAATCAACGACAGAGCAGAGGGAAGTGGCTTCCTCCTCTTCGACAAGTTTGTCCTCACAAATGGCCATGTAGCTAACTCATTTTATAATGAGAACACGCAGCAGCTTTCTCAGGGAGTCACTGTCCATTTCTCCTTTGAAAGTCTTGCTGAGATGGCTCCAGGAGCAGCAGTAGAAGAGGTTGTTGGATTTGAATACTGTAAGTCGGGGCAGATGCGTGACTGGGCTTTGATGAGGATTCGTACTGATCAAAACTTGCCCGACGGTCTGTTGACACGTTTGGGAGATCTTCCCAAACGTGGTGGAATTTGCATCATTGGGCATCCTGATGGAGGAGTGAAAATGATAGATCCATGCTTCATTATCCCAAATGAAAACCACCAACAGGTTGTCGAGAAGCATGAACGTAAAAATCCACAAGGCGTTTGGCCGCTCAATCGTGACTATAAAAACGGAGAGAACATTCAGTTAATTACCTCCCTTTTCTTCAAGGATGTGAAAAATGATAAAACGTACAGTCAGGCTCTGCATTACGATACTTGTTTTTATTTTGGCTCCTCTGGCTCTCCTGTCTTTGATATGGACTGCAACGTTGTTGCAATGCATAGGGGCGGGTATACGTACCGCAATGCAAAGAATGAAATGCACAGCGTCGTAGAGTACGGCTGTCCTCTGTACGCAGTTATTGATCACATCATTGTCCACATGGTGGAAAAAGGAAAGGCTGATGTGTTGAAGGGATTGCTGGCTTGCAGTGATGAACGACATCGACCACAGATGATTGCATATTTGAAGCAGCTGGTTGGGAGTAAGGGGAATTGGAACGAGTTCTCTGAATTATTCTCACAGGAAGAAGTTTCTGTCCCAATGGACGAGGATTGAGCAGATCCTGCTGACAAAAAGCAGAGCGAGCGTCTTCAGAAGTGAACATGAACAGGCTTTCATGTCTGTTATCACTGACAATCATTCAACATAATCATTTTTAGTAAAATCTTTATTTCAAAATACGTATTTAAATTGTCGTTCTGTTCTGAAATCTATCTGAATAAATAATATTCATGAATGTGCTTGTTCACCATTGGCCTGTTAGATTTCAATGTCTCAACATTGGCCAATATTATCTTACATATGTTGTTTGTTTGTTTTTACGTCATCACACACGTAGCATTAAGTTGCAGTACAGAAATGCCAAAGATACAGTATGGTGACTAACTGTAAACTGTGGATTATTAAATGTTTTGGACAATATTCTTATCAGAAATGTTTTTAAAAAATGTTTGATTTATTTCATATACAATAAAGTGATTACCTTCATGTTTGGATTTTGATGGTGTTGTATTCCTCATTGATAGATAAATGACACATTTTTACTTCAACTAGCTGATCATATCAAAGACTGCGAGAATGGACTCTGGAGTCCAGACTCACAGGTACTAGAGAACGCAAAAGGTCATTTGAACGCGTCAGCTGGTCTTGCTAATGAATTTTGTTAGATCTTAATTGTTAAGTATTTTTACTATGAAGCTTTTGTTTTCATTTAAAATGAAATATATGTATGTTATACCGACATAAAATAAACCAGCATATCTTAATGGATCAGATCAGAATTGCATGGGAGCAGCTGTAGTTTGTGAAGCTGCTGACCTTTACTGGAATACACTGAATATATTATTGGACATTGGATGGAATAAACACATCTTACTGAAGTAAACAGGGCTGTTGTATTACATCACATTGCAAAAGCTCTAAAAAGTTTTCATAAAGTACAGAAAAGGTTTGAAATAGCAAATTAATCCCTAGGGGCTACATTCCACATAATCACTTACCGTTTGTCGTCTGTACTCAGCAGGACGATAATCAGTGTAGTAGACCCAGTAGTAATCAGTGTCCAGTTAAATGCCCAAACATCACTATAAATTACATTTTGAAGGCACCTGAACCTCATGATGCTACAGTTAGATTAGTTAAACTCTTAAGAGACTCTTACAAATTTGTATTTGGAAAACATTTATTTATTATTATTTTTTACAATTATTAGGATTACAATTAATCTTCAAGTCTTTTGACTGACGTCCTGCTGCCGGTTCATAGTCTCTGGGTGTCTTCATCTCCTTTAATCAAAGTGTTGTTAGTTTTAATGCACAATAACAGACCATACAACAAGCCTGCACACTGGACATAAACCGCACGTTAAAGTTCAACTCAAACATGTTGCAACACTGAAGCCAGAGTGGAACGTTTGACTCGTGTCACATTTTCTACACGAGCACTTTAGCGACGCACCAGCGCGTAGTGCCTGTCGAAATGGAAGTGTAAGAATTGTTTTATTTTTTAATCATTTAATATAGTACGATGTGTTTGATGTTACCGTCTCTATATACGTTACATTGTGATTAAAGGTAACGTTGCTGCGTGTTTGTAGCTATTTCAGGTTGGTGTATTTGTCGAGCTGTGGGAACGACGTAACGTTAACGTTGGTGCCACAATACTTTTCAAGTCTCTATGATTTTAAAAGAGCGAGGAAAACCCGTAATTGCAGTAATTTAAAATATCATTAACGATCTGCTCGATTAGTGAATAAGCTAAAATGTTTGTATTTATCTTTAATTATCTCAGCTAAACCCAGGCAGCTGATACAGCACTGAGACTTTGTTGGTGGTTGTGTACATGTGGTTTAAATAATGTACTCAATGTAGCCAACGTGTATGAACTCTAGTTTGACAAGCTGACAATATTTTTTAAAAACAATATCATATAATTTAAAGAGAATTTTCGTCGTTTAACTAGTGCTGAAACAATTAGATGATTGATCAATTAGTCATCAATGCAAAGCTAACTCAGTTTTTCAAAAGTGAGGAATTACACTTTTTTCTTTTTCTGATTTTAATGATGCTTGACAACAAAACAATGTTTGGGACTATCTAAAGCTCAATAATGATGACAATGAATGATTCAAATATAGTCTTCTAAGTAAAATAGATTCAACATTTGAATTTAAATAGTTCAAAACAGGACAGTGGCCTGTCACCATCTGTCTTTTGCACTTTTAGTGTTGGTCTAAATTCCAATTATTTGTGGATTTCAGCCCAATCTTTGAACACTTTTGTAATGGTTATTTAACCAACATAATCTAAACTCAATCATCCCCCTTCCTGAGCTCAGAGTTACATTTATTCAGGATCAGGAATCAGGAATCAGCAAAAGTTTATTGCCATAATATGTCAGACATGGAATTTGACTTGGCGGTTGGTGCACGACAGCAGACAGTAAAACAATGAGCAACAGACAATGTGCAGCAATAAGAAAAAAATAAAATATATGCTATGGGTTAGTATGCTAAAGCTGTGGGTTAGTAAGTTAAGAAATTAAGACAAAATAAAGATAAAGTGCACCAGCTAAACAAAAAGTGACAAGTCTTTATTAAACTAAAAGACAGACCCTTTTTAAGGTTTCATAAAGATAAACTGATCTTTTGATCTTGAATTACTTGGTGACATATACAGTTTGCAATAGTCAAGAATGAACTTTTGATTAATTGTGACATCATTTCTTCTTTTTCAGGAAAAATGCAAACGCTGCTATGCTCAGTAACTATGAGGTAATGTGTGTCTCATTGTTTAACATTAAATCTTTTTCTACAGTCCAGTCAAGAGATGCAATTGATTACGTGTTGCTTCAGATTTATCGGTGTGCGTTTTTCAGGTGTTCAAACTCCTGACAGACCTGAAGGAACAGAGGAAGGACAGCGGGAAGAACAAACACAGCGCCGGGCAGCAGAACCTCAACACCATCATGTATGAGGTACACGCGCACATCCCCTTTCTCTCGTCACTGAAACGTTGTGTTACATTAAAACTTTTGCAGTAGCGTAACCACAGTTCCTTCTGCATCTCCCCACAGACACTGAAGTACCTGTCGAAGACGCCCAGCAGCCGGCAGACCCCAGAGATCGTCAAAGAGTTCCTCACCGCCATGATGCCTCACAAACTCACAAAGTCAGTGGGGTTGGAACAATGTTTT
Organism: Pungitius pungitius; assembly: GCF_949316345.1. Lineage (NCBI taxonomy): Eukaryota > Metazoa > Chordata > Actinopteri > Perciformes > Gasterosteidae > Pungitius > Pungitius pungitius. The sequence goes on along the minus strand of NC_084915.1, from coordinate 10,017,456 downwards.
CTTTCATGTTTTCTTTTTGATTTCATAGATGCCTTAAATCCATAGGTTTTTTTAGGATAGGTAAATATATAAAGTATTTACTGTTCAGTACATCACATCACATATTTACTGAAGTTTTTTTCTTCGTCAGGGCAGAAAAATTGCAGCTTTTGAACCATCGGCCGCAGACAGCAGTGGAAATTCAGCTAGTGAGTGTTTTACCTAATCATAGACACATATTTATCTCTTTTCCATACTCAAATGAGGAACTGTTGTGATGTCATGGTGATGTTCTACTTGTTTTGTTATTGTCAACACATCGCTTTCAAAGAACACAACTTTGAACTCATCCTGAAAGAACAAAACTCCTCCTACTAACAAGTACATTGTACTTGTTAGTAGGATGAGTTCTTTGTATAATTTGTGTGTAGAACTGTTCAGTACCGTCCGTGTTATTGACACGGACGGTACTAAGTACAGTCTGTGTCAATAACACATCAGTGAGTCACACTTTTGCCCTGGTCAAGGTGTTGTTTTATTACTATTATTATTAGGAGAGTGTCCAACATTTGGCCTCTTTCATTTACTTTGAGTAACATTTGCTAAATACCACAATACCAATTTCTTCAATAGTTATTACTTTAAACGGTAACCCAGTTTAGAAAGATCTTGGCCCACAGAATGATGAATAGATTGGAGTTAAACGCCTCAAACACAGTTAATAGATCAAAGGCCGTGGTTTTTTTTCACCATTGACATGTGTCTTGCTATTCTGAAACACAAGTTGAATGGAACCATTCCTGCATTGTACATGACTCCCATTGATTGCATTATAGAAGGGAAATCCCTGGCAAAAAGATTCATAGGTGAAACATTTCAAATAAGATGAATCTGTGTCACTGGTGCTTTTGTTGAGAAGCAACTCAAAGTAGAAGCAGTGAAGTACTTCTACTTTGAAGGGACCTATATTTTTGTGATTTGGGGGTATTATGTTGTCAGAAATACAGTTTCTGTTAAATAGAGCAATAGACAGTTTGAAAGAAGAATAGTGATAATTGGGTTTGTGAATAACGTCCCATCCATTTGTGGAATTTGAACATCTAGAATTCCCCGACGACGGATTGACTCAATTAATTAAGATGGAAACCATTTGTAAAAACCAACACTTCATTTTCTGTTTGTATTCAGATGGTGGAGGAGAGTGAGGAGCGGCTATCAGAGGAGCAGATCGAGGAGCTCATACAGATGGTTGCAAACGTCCTACCTGGTGACCCGGAGCAGGAGAACGCTGCTCCAGCAGAGGCAGAGATGGAACAGTCATGACACAGACACCACCTGGAGGTGGAGAACTGGAGTAAAGGCTTGTACTACGACAGAACTGGACTGGTTGCTATAACCTGTATAATTTCAAATGGCTCATTAAATGATTCACATTAAGGTAAATAAATGGTTTAGTGTTTACCTCAATACAACCATATCGTATACAGCTGTCCATTTGTATGTTTTTTGACAGTCATTTGCACACGGCTTGTTTTGCCCCCTGCTGGTCTAATTTATATTTCACATCAGATTTGTTTTGGAGATACACTCTAATTGGTTTTATTAGAGATATGTCATGAAAAAAGAGAGCAGACGTTATGGACCAAGTGTTTGTGATCTCCTAACAAGGATGCAATAATTTTGAAAGACAATATATTCCATCTGTAATAAAAAGAACAGCTGAAATATGTCTGCATTACTTTTCCCACTTGAGATGACGTGTTCAGAAGGCCCCCCAAACGTTGGTTATTATGGCACCTAAATGTTGATGGATCAGTGGTGACACGAGACGGACTGTGATAAACTAGTGCCAAATGAGAACTGTAATCTAAAACCCATTTCTATGTCAGACGATGGTGGTGTCACCCCCAAAGTGTCCTTTCCTTGCGTCAACCAGGTCTCTGAGCAACACTGTTGATAGAAAAGGAACAAACCCCTCAACAATAGTCTATCTTTCTCTGCAGGGATGTTTTAAGACTCAGAGGAAGGAAGTCCTAGTTAGACTTGTGAACATATCTGTTTTGAGTTTCCTGTTGGTGCCTCATTTCAGTTTCCTGTCCCCACTAACCACCTTACTGAGGCAAGATACAGAGACGGACTGCTGTCGGGACAAGTTTGTATCAGCAACAACCAGGAGCCCCGGGCGGGTCCCAAGTATATTTAGGACACACCTCTGAAACCACATGGAAGGGGTTCAGTGCCTGCCGGTCTCTTTTGCCTATGCTTATCAACCCATTCACCGCCTCAAGCCTTTAGGAAAAATTCCATTCAATCTTAACTGAATGTACGTAAATATATGGCTGGTTTTGGGGAATCTTTCATAATCTGGCGAGGACGTCATTAGTGTGTATGTTGCGGACAGGTCTCAATGTATTAAAAAGATTAATTGCAGTCTAAAGTTTGTAATTGTTGCCAACTTTATTCCCAAGAACTATCAAAGCCAGCAAGTGTCCAGGGGACTAAAAACCTCAGGGGCCCTAAAAGCTCAAAGTTTACTAAATGACTGCATGGTGTGTGCTAATTTATTTCATTTTAAATCAGTTTGGAAATATACAGTAGTCAATAAAATTTGTCATTGAACGGGTAGAAGAAATCAAGCGTTCTGATTGGTTGAGGGTGAGTCACGGGGTGTACTTATTGTAGCATGCATGTTGCAGGTGGCTGAAAGGGTGTTAATAGGATCCTGTCTCCTCATTTTGACCCCTCGGGCCCCCCATGTAATCTCTCCGTTTCTTTCTCATAAATTGAAAGGTTGTGTTAATCACTTGCAGCACGTGTTACTCGTTCAATAGTATATGGTGGAATTTGAAGTTTATCCTCTCAAACTGAGATAATTTTATATTTACCGTCTATCAGTTCAACACCCAATCAATCTCATTGCGTATTCATACATTTCCAGGTTCTTTGTTATGTTTTATTGATATTCTGCCATCCTCATTCTATTCACCACAGAGCTCTCTATGTGTCAGGAAGATCGCTGTCACACTAAAACAGTAAAACCTGCTTTACTAATGAAGCGGTGGGGAAAGGAAACGAGTCGGGTTTAACCTCAACTAAATCCCACACTGTGATTAGATTTCCCCCGTGGGCTTTTAACTGAGAACATACCAATCGATGACGTTAAGTAATTTTAGCCTCGAGGAAGAAGAAAATACAAGAAAACCCTACGCTTGTCACTGCGGCGGAATTGCCCTTTAACCTCTCCACCAATAGGATCCTCCCGAGCAGATGCTTTTGAGGCGGTCACAACGCCCGGGGACCAATCAGAGCTTAGTATTCTCTGCCTGGCCGCGCTCCTGCTCGCCGTGCGGTTTTTCTTCTTCTCCTTCGCCCTCTCAGCGGCGGACACAGCGCGGCTCCTCACGGAGCGAAGTTACACCGGGAACCGGCAGCGAGACGTCTTCTAAAAATGCCCAACGGCGACAGATAGCTTCACCAAATGGTGGAAAACATCGATGTGTACTGAAGAGCTTCACGGAACAAGCGTTGGCGGGGGTTTTTCCTCTCTCTTTTTCGGATTTCGTCACTTGCACAGACGCTGGTGAGTGAACACCATTTTTGTTTTTTTGGGACGTTTTCTGATGTATTTGCGACGCGCGTTGGCCTCCCACAGACGCACAAGTGAGTCTAAGTCGAGATGGTTTACAACACTATTCCTGCGTGTCGCGGCGGGGTGGGGTAGGTAGGTAGGTAGGTGGGGGGTCACCGGGGGGGCACCGGTCCGTCACGCCGGGTTTGACCGACTGCAGGTCATTCACCTGGTGGCTCACCGCCTACGGGGCATTTTTAAATGTATTTATTAGCAGACAAGACGCATCGTGAAGTCGGGCCAGATGTTGGCGGGTGCTGGGCCTTCCGATTCGCAGCCGTGGAATAATCCTATTTCTGCACACGCACTCACGCACTCACACGCACACACAGTCATCTGCGGGGCTGGCTCTGATTTGATCCTCTTAAGGATGCACCTGGGTCCCCGCACATTTCATGCAGTGCGATTTCTTTTTTTTTCGGTTGAAGCTATATTTTTTAGGGTATATTGATTTTTTAAAAATGCTTATTTGGCCATAGACAAGGAGCAACATTAAGAGAGCAAGAAGGGCTTCTACATAGGAGCAATATGTGAAGAAAACCATGCAGCAAAGGGCATTCAAGGAAACCGATCCAACAACTGACGGCGACGCATTGACCAGAGGACAGAATATGAATTTCAGACTTTCCCTTGAGAAAGAAGTCTGTGTCATCGCTGCTTCCTGTGAGGAACAAACCGACTTTACATTTCTTGACAACCTACTGGTCAAATATATCACCCATAAGTTAAAAAAAAACGATTTTTAGATGATGAAGCAGGTCTATTGAATATGTACTTTTTTAGGATATGCAATTCATCTTGCAACAGAGGGGAAAGAGTCATTGCAATGCAGCCTAAAGAAAATAAAAATAAGCGAGTCAACCTGGGGTTTCCAAGGCAACGGGTCTAAGAATGCTGGCTCTGGACAGAGTTCGGGTTAAATGTCTGGGATGTTCTCTGGTTGACTTTTCCTTTTTGTCTTTTTTTGTCCCCTCCAGTGAAGAGGAGGAGAAACAGTCTTTAGCTCTGCTTACAACCTTTGGCTGAAAGATGTCAGTATTCCTTGCAGCCAATGACCGTGATGACGGATCAGTGTTTTCTGCTTATTATAGACTAGGTTTGTTGGCTTGTCCGTGATCCGCCGCACGTTGGCCTTTTCAAGGTCAATCCCCCGTTGTGAGAGGAGCTATCCACTCTTAGTCTTGGTTTGCATTTTTTTTTGTAATTTGGGGTAAATATCCCTTTTTTTAAAAAATCTGCTCAGAGGAAAAAAAAAACACCACGGCTTGTCTTAAACCTCTGGCCTAATTCTCTGCCAAACTCCAAGTGGCTTAATCTCTGCATGGAAATGCATTAGAATTAGACGTTAAGCTTGTGGATACCACTGGACTTATCATGGCTTAAGGCAGCACCTAAGTATCCCAGATGCCCTCATTTACAGCTGTTTTTTTCCCTTTTGCTGTAATCATCAATTTTGATTTTTTTTTTTTTAAATTATAGGCAAGCTACTCCAACCCAGCAGAAAGAGGAGATCCCCACGTGGCATCCAGATGTTGGGCTCCTTGCATGTTTATTTAAGACAGGAACCAGAATCGCTCTGAGAAAGAGAGACTTATTTAATATATTTGCTTCTGGAAAACTGCAGTGAATTTGAGTTATTTTTAAAAGAAGTCTGAACACTGCAGTAAAATCAAGGATTTGCGTCATCAGTGATATTGATGGTTCAGCTGAAATGTTTTTCTTCACGTGTGTGTTTTTTAGTCCGTTGTGTGTGGGAGGAATCAGATCCTGTTTTGTGTAGCTGAATCTTCTCGTAGGCAGATTGCAGAAGCAAAACGGGGAAGTTGCAGGATGACTCGCTTGGTTAATAGTAATATTATCACAAACTAATTGTGTTGACTTTCGTTGTGGCAAAAAATGTCAGAGACTAAAAACACGAGGGAGCTGTTAGTGCATTCAGACACACAGTCAGTGAACTCTGCTGTGGCTTAACGGTCAGTGGCTCAGGAAAGATGCAAAAAAAGCTGCTTTGAGAACAGATATTGGGTGTGTTTCAGCCCTCTCGGAGTTAGAACCAGTGTCCTTGGCAAAATAACAAAGCAGCCACCACCACCACACCCCACGTTCTTATAATAACTCACATCTGTAGGGCTGTGACTTATGTTTGCAGTTACTCACTTGTTGGATATTTTAAATATGGTGGTTTCTTTTGTTGCACAGCAAGATGTGAACTCCTGCTCTGAAGCGAAACCTCCTCGCATTCAACACTATTTTACAAACCAAAGCTTTCTGAGTTTTGAAAACTGTTCAAATGGATTCTGTTGCTGTTCCTGCCTTGAGGTGCTGTCCTTGTGTGTCAGATAGGAATGATGGATGGGAGACGTAGCTGGCGGCAGCGTGCAGCGGGCCGGGGGCCTGCTCTGGGACATCAGGGCTGAGGACCCGCAGAGGTCCGAGGACGCTTTCCAACCTCCTGGTCTCTTCTCGCAGTTGTCCCCATCATCTGGGCTGTCGGCGTGCTACTCAATCTTGAACTGAAGCTTTAACCGGTAGCTGCCTTCACATCTGATTGAGGGAGCGTGGGCGGGCCTTAAACTGCTTAATGTGCGCCTCAATCTGAGCCATGAGGAACACCAGATCGAGCCTGCTGCTGGGCTGCATGCTCCTCTGCTCCGCCTCCCTGATCTACCTGGGCATGAGCGGCGTAGACTGCCCTCCGAAAAGCCATCGGTACCGGTGGATGGAGCTCAACATGGGCTCGGCCAATCAGAGCTCATCCCTCAATGAGCATTTCCCCGAAGACACGCCCCTCATCTTCATCGGAGGCTTCCCGCGGAGCGGCACCACGCTGATGCGCGTCATGCTGGATGCCCACAACGCAGTCCGGTGCGGGGAAGAAACCCGAGTGATTCCCCGCCTCCTGGCCATGCGGGCCACCTGGAGCCGCTCGGTGAAGGAGAGGATCCGGCTGGACGAGGCCGGCGTCACCGACCAGGTGTTGGACTCGGCCGTGCGAGCGTTCCTGTTGGAGGTGATTCCCTAAACACTGCGTTGTCTCTTCCTAACTCCTCATGAATTCTTCTAACCATTTTTGCTTGACCCCCTCCGTGACATTTTCCACAGAGATCTGAATTAATGGTTGGGAATAGACCCAATTTCCTGAAATTACAAATTTACAGCTTTATAAAATAGAATTTGTTTAAATGTCCCACTGTCTTAGGCAATGAATGGTCTTATTTTGAAGTTTCCTGTTTCTCTTTAATAGTGTAAAAATCTCAGTCAGTGTAAATGACATATATATTTAGATTTGTCAATGTGTGTAATCTCTGTATTCTGAGTATTAATGAGTAAGGGTTAGCTCAGGTATTCCCTAATATTCACTGTGTTTCAGGTGATAGTCGGCCACGGGGAGCCGGCGCCTCGCCTTTGCAACAAGGACCCGTTTGCCTTGAAGTCTCTCTCGTACCTGTCACGCATCTTCCCCAAAGCCAAATTTGTGCTCATGCTGCGTGACGGACGGGCGACCGTCCACTCCATGATATCCCGCAAGGTACGCCGGGGGGCTCTTTCTCTTAGACTGTCGTGATTCGGCTCCCGCGTTGACCTCCCCGCCCTGCCCTCCGCTCACAGGTGACCATCTCCGGCTTTGACCTGACCAGCTACAGGGACTGTCTGACCAAGTGGAGCAGCGCGGTGGAGACCATGTTCAGCCAGTGTCAGGCCGCCGGGGAGTCCACGTGTCTGCCTGTCCGCTACGAGCAGCTCGTGCTGCACACCGAGGGGGAAATGAGGAAGTTGCTTCACTTCCTGGAGCTGCAGTGGGACCCGTCGGTGCTGCACCACGAAGAGTTGATCGGAAAGGCAGGTGGTGTGTCTCTGTCCAAGTAAGTGTGTGAAATTTAAGCGTGTGCGTGCACTTAAACACAGTTTTTTATTTTATGTGGGTTGAAGTCTTGTAAGTGTTGCATGTACACGTCTTCATCTGTCTGTTCTGCTCGGCTTTGTTGATCCTCCTGTGAATTCCCCTCTTTATTTCAGTATCAGGTGTAGTGTCTCACATGCTGAGAAAATGCAAATGCAGCCGACTTTCACATCTCACTCTTCATGTTGAGTCAACTCAACGTGTCCCTCAGCTGCTCCCTGTGTTTTTCTTGTAACTGAACAGATTGTCAGATTATAAAAATTGTTTGATTATTGTTTTTGTGGTTTAACTAGCAGATTAAATGTCTCTTGAGGATTGGACTTAATTTTTTATTTTTTTAAGAATTTTGAAACAATGCACTAAACTCAGGAATGCCTTCACTACGTCACGTCTTCTAAAACACTAAATGTAGGGGCCAGCAGCATAAAACGAGAGGAAGATTCAAACACTGCTGCAAAAAAAATCCAAACCTGGCATGTATTTTGAAGGCATTAGTCCTCAGAGAATTGGCCCCTTTAGTTATGCAACAGTTCAATATTACTCACAGAAAAGTTTTAAAACCTACTCCGAAATGTAAAATGTGGCATTTTGTTGTTTTGTGTTTTGGTGGACGGGTTGATTTGTATAAAAGATCAAGAGCGCTCTATGTATTTTCATGTGTTTTTTCTCTTGTGGCTGATTACGTAACAGAAGCGGTTTCCTCAGCCTCCTTCATATGAAACTCGTAGCGGTGGAACTCATGAGCTGTGCTTGTGTGCAGGGTCGAGCGCTCCACGGACCAGGTGATGAAGCCGGTGAACACGGACGCCCTCTCCAAGTGGGTCGGTCACATTCCCGCCGACGTGATCAGCGACATGGCTGAAATCGCCCCCATGCTGGCTCGCCTGGGCTACAACCCCCACGCCAATCCGCCCGACTACACCAAACCGGAGCCTGTGTTGTCTCCGTTCAACTACTCACAGGTGAGTAAAAACAGAATCATGGGTCATTTTTTCACGCAAACATACCAGAATATAATGATAAATTGTTAAATTAACATGTGATTTAAAAAAAAAGCAATACTATTCACCTTGATGAATGACTTAAAAATGATTAAACAATCATTTTTTGATTGCACTACAGAGCAAAAACTATTATGTTTCTTGAGTTAATACTGACTAACCCCCGCCTTCCAAAATGAAGACCCCAGCAACGAGCAACTTTCACTCTAAATATTTAAATTACAATATGACATAAAGCTACAGGGTGTTGGAGATTTTGTTCTTGGGCAATTATCACACAAGTGTCTCTGCACAGGTAACGGAGCTCTGAGGAGAAAGGAGTTGTAGGCTGGATAAGACGTAGGCAGAAGAGCCCCATAACGACCACAATACCAACACAACAAATGAAAATAGAAACAGCACAATGTAAATTCAAATGTGTGTATATATACATACACCCCCCCCCCCCCCCCTTAAAAAAAACAAGAAATTAGAAACCATCGATGGAGTCATTAGGATCTCCAAGCGAGAATCTGATCTTTTCATGTTTTAAATTGTTTAAGAGCTCTTATCATTTGTAGAGCCATCGGGATTTTTTAAAGCACATTTGGAGGATGCAGGTTTCACGTTATTCCTTTGTTTTCTTTTTCAATCTTGATGATTCCAGCCATACGACAACATTTAGTCTTTTTCCATCCACAGAATTTGAAATCAGCAGATCCTCCACACCCCAGTTGAACGAAAGAGGACATTTCGGCTTTGGTGCTCCACGATATTGATGCACCTCAAAGACAAACTTCCAGTTCAGCACTAATTGCTTCTCACAGAAAAACATTGTCCCTGTCCCATGTGTATTCAGGGATTGTTTGTAAGACCAAAGTGCGGTGTTGGTGTCTGAACATTGTAGAGAGACTCATCAAGTGGTTTGGTTTTCTTGTCTCATGTCGACTACCTGCTCGAGATGTTTTCTCCAGCGTATCCTCCGAGGTGAACCGACAGTGTGACACCGCACTTTGCTGCTTCCTCTCCCCTCGTACCTCAAAGTATTTCTATATGTTTGTAAAGTTGTATGATTCAGCACAAATGTGACTTTGAACTAATGTTTCACTTACTGAGAGTTCAGTCAGCGATCAAGAAGCATATTGACTGTATATTTTTAAAGGCGTATTTTTATTTTCAAAATAAATTATTTGAGTGTCGACCATTCATTCAGGAATCTAAAGTTTTTTAGACTGTATATTGTTGATCATGAATAAAAAGCGTACATGTCTCTTTATATATCTAATATGTTCTATGTATTTAGATTCCTAATTATTCAGTCACTTTTTCTGCCAATTATACTGCTGTGCGTATTTGACAGGCAGCCAAAGATGGAAATGATGATTTGTTTGTGACACTTTTATGGATCAGTAGAAAAAAATAACGATCACAGTTCCATGTAGTCAGACTTGTTTGACTTTAATGTGACATTGAAACGTGCGATAAGTTTGGCTGCTTGGTGATTAAAAAAAATAAATATATACTGATATGCCTATTAGACCATAAAATGAGTTGCATCTGATGCATTTTAACTGTGGACCGGGGTTAGTTAGTCCATTGATGGCAACATACTGTACATCTGCTGCTGTGATGAACTGCTACGAATACTCAAAATGAAGCTGCACGGTCCACAAGATTTATCAACAGAACAAACGTTTCTAGAACTAAAATAATTCCTGTAGTATGTTACATTTTTGTTTAAAAATAGGTGAAATTAAGTGAAAGTTAAAATTGTAATGCCTTTGTTCATCAAACTAAGTTGACCTCTGACCTCTATGTTGCATATTGAGCCACTAGCACCAGCACAGGCTGCTGGTGCTGCTGGTCCCTGGATGTGTACAGGGCGTGCACCGTGTTTTGGTCCTCTGTTGGCGGGTGACGCCAGACACCCCTTCTGGTGGGCCTTGTGTGTTGAGCTTTGGTGGGAGGGGCTTCTGAGCTGCACCTGATCATGTACAGGAGACACCGGGAGAACTAAGAGACACACAGACAGGAGGAAAAATGAATATGTTGGAGCATCAGAAGTTACATTCAGATGTCAGAGCAATAAAAAGGGAAAATGTTTCCTCTTTAGCTTCATGAGTTGTGATGTAATCACAGAGGATGTCTTTATTACCACAATGCGGAAAGAGTATATAAAGGCTAATCCTTTAAAGAATGCCAAATACTTAATCCTGACCTCTATGTTATTGTCATCAATGCCCAGTACATGTCATATAGCTGACGCTTTTATCTAAAGCGACTTACAATAAGTGAATTTGCAAGAACAGCAAAGAGTCGTGATCTTTTCGAGGGTTTTGCTCTCAGTGAGGGAGGAACAAGCAGTTTATATAGGGTGAGTAATGTGCACATTGATGGTGGTTTGCACTGGTTGGAGAAAAAAACAAATCTTTGTGAGCAGAATAAGAGCTGCATGACAACCAGCCTGAAAACAATGACAGAAAAGTGTAGGGGAGATAAGTCTATGAAGGTTGCTGCAGGTTGAATTAAAATAAATAATTAAAAAAAATTAAATCCTAATGAAAGCAGCTTCCAGTGACTGAAAATGGAACATGAAGTATACATTTGTCCCCTGCTTCTCATTGATTTGAACAAATTGAACCAAATGTAATGTTTACAGTGCATTCAAATGAAAAAACGTTGGTTGAGACGGACCAGTTTGGAAACAAAGATGATTGTTATGGAGGTACAGAGAAGTGTGCTTATTAAACATCTGTAGCTGTTCCTTGTCTAATGGCTATATTATTATGATTTGCAAAATAAAATAATACAACATTGTTTAGCAAACCAGCTTTGATGCAACAGAATTTTAAAGGACATATCCTTTAACTGGGTGGCTTTGTGTCACATATTTAAAGGGACCTTGGTACCTGCTTGTTGAGCAGCACATAAATAACAGGGTTGAGGACGGCGCTGGTCTTTGCCAGCAGCGACGGGATCAAACTGGCGGCAGGCGACACCACGCCGGGCTTTCCAAAGGAGGCGAGCATCGCCACAACACCGTATGGCATCCAGCACAACAGGTAGCCTGTCACCATGGAGACCACCATTAAAAGGACGCGGCTTTCCCTCCTCTCAGCTGAGGACTGATTGATCCTGCTCACCTAGACCAACAACAAAAAAAGCTGTTAGGTGGACGTGCAAAGGCGTCTCATATCACAGAGGGGTCAAAGGTCATCCTGGGTGCTCACCTGTCTTGCCACCGCTTGCACGGCCAGCAAGATCCTCCCATAGCAGAAGAACATGAGCAGGAGCGGCAGCAGCAGGCAGAAGACGAACAAACAGCCGATGTAGGAGCGCGCTGCGGTGGAGCGCTGGTGCCACTGAACGGAGCAGATGGTGCCGGGACCCTCCGGCCCGTAGCTGCTCCATAACACATAACAAATGCTCTGATTTCATGTGCTTTATTGATCACTGGGTTAGGATACGTTTATTATTTCTCCATTTGAACTGAAAAAATGGAATGGACTAATATGTAATCGTGTTGCTGTGCGTTTGTAAATTTTTAGATATTAAGATATTGTTCTTCAAATGAACAAACACACGGTTAATGTTCTCTTGTTTAGGGGAAGTACTGATTATCATTTGACCCATAACACAAACATTTGATCTCAGTAAGTCACATTGTTAAATTTGGCATCATCATCCGAATTTCTTTCACGGCACTAATTTCTTTAAAACGTCAAAAGAATGAGTGATCGAATTTTGAGTGAAATAATGAGTTAAAAAGTACAGACCTGCTCCAGCCCAGCAGCGGTGGAAGAGTCCAGACCAGAGAGTAGAGCCAGGAAGCCGCTACAGCCAGCCAGGCCCGGCGGTACTGAGAGGGGTCAGAGTTCGAGTGGGTTCTGCCCAGCACTGTAGAGTACCGCTCCAAGGACAGCAGAGAGAGAGACACCAGAGAAACTATTCCTGACAGAGACACACATTCATTCTGTGAAGACCAGTGAGAAATCAAACTGAGCCAGTAGTCTCTCCATATTAGTTGTATTAATTACCATGTGTAGTTACACACATCCATGTTTTTGGATGCATTGTAATAGATTAATCTAGCTACACTATGTCTGTAATCAAAATCCTGCTGCTGTGATTATTAGTATAACTGAATGGTGTCTAATCTTACTAAATTATGCGTAGTCAGTTTTTCTTATACAGACATAATTCACATGAAGGCTATATTTCCAATAAATGCATCTGTAGGCTTTGTAATTTTATCTTCTTCATGGAAAGTATCCAGAAATGTACATTTAAAAAACAGAGGGAGCAGTGCCAGAATCGTTCATAACTGTCTTAAGGCATCTTAGCTTGCACGCTTGAATGATTCTAACAGTTAAATAATTTTGGTTTAAAGTTGACAAACATAAGGCTTAGTTATAAATCTTGGTAAGGCACTCCTGGGCCTCTGTTCTTTTATTTTTGTCTTGTCACATATGGACCCTGAGTCTAAAATAGTTTGATTTATTGATTTGATATATAAATATTACCCACCACATTTATTTGATAACTTTAGTTGCACATGGCACATTCACCCCATTAAACACAAAATATAGTCAAAAAATACATTTGTATTATTGTGCTGCATGTTAGAACCTCATTGAGTCAATTCAGGTTTGAAATATCTATATATAACTCACCAAAAAACGCGTTGGAGAAACCGTACCACCGGCACCCGTACGAGCCGGTCAGCCACCTGCCGCGCACGCTGGCCGCGAAGCTGAGGGGGGTCCCGAGGATGCAGACGAGCATGTCGCTCGCGCTGATATTGATCAGCAGCACGTTCACCGGAGTCACCAGACCGGGGAAGCGCGAGAACACCATGAGCACAAGGAAGTTACCGAGGAAGCCCAGGACCAGGATGAATCCGAGGACCACGGCCGCCGCGGTGTGACCCGCCCGGCCCAGCGCGACGCCAGCGGGATCCGACGCGGAGCCGAGCCCGGTGCTGAGGTTGTTGCTATGCTGCAGGAGGATCGCCATGGCAACCTGGTGGTCGCCCTTCATAGAACAAAGAAAGAAAATGAAACGTTGAAAAGGTTTTTGAGCAGTTTCCACGACCAGAGTGGGGCAAAAAACAAACTCATTCAGCCACAAATACACGACGTTTACATATGAAGTCGGGAGAAGAGTAAAAGGTCTCACTTTGTATTTAAAAGTGAAACAAGGTATTACAAACCTTTAATGAAATGGAAACACTCTTCATAACACAAAATGTTTGGATTGAATACACAATTTAAATAAATTTAAAACCAGAACTTAAACTATTTGAAAAAAACAATAACCAATGCCTACATCAGAGTTAATTACAGTTCCAATAGAATAGAAATTGAAAAATATCTCCAAACCTTCCGTAAGATCAAGGACAGTGGCACAAAGAGAGAATTGAAAGAAAGAAAGAAAATGGTCAACAAAGAGGCAGACAAAGACGTTCTCCTGGAGACTCTGACACATCTTTATTCTGTTTGGTTATTCTCGACCAGATTGGCGACCTAAATAACTGAGCCAACATATCAATAATACAACCTGTGGTTGACTCAGAGGATGAGCCAACACACTCAGGCTGCCGGCATTAACCAGTGAGACGCCGAAGACCCTTAAGAATAAACATAAGGAAAGAAATATTGAACGATATATTGACATTTGGAAACAAAACTAATATTCCACAAGAAGTTTTAAAAACTTGAATTAGTATTCTGCAATTTCCAAAGTTTTCATCATGTTCATTTGGTTTATTATAACTTGTCCTGCCAGTATTTCCTTCAGTCCCTACCTTTAGTGAATCACTTAACTTCTCCTGTTATTATAGTTGTTTGTTATGTCTTCCATTGTCTATCTTAGCCAACCTTCAGCGATGCAGGTGTCTGCTGTTTCACACAATAATGTATGAAACCTTCCTGTGGGCACACACCCACACACTTTCAATGAAAATCGAGCCAGACGTGGGTCACATTTATCACCTTTTTCATATTATAACCTATAGAGAAGCAGCATTCTACAGGCAAAGGATGTGATTATGTGCAAATGAGCACCGTTAAACATTTATTCAATTAGAAACCAAAACAGGGATCAATTTTATTGTAAATCATTTCTGTGGCTGTGGTGATTTGACATAAACTTCCATCAGTCTTGAGCAGATTATGCATTTGAACCAAATAATCTTCCCACATTGGACCCTCAGGATGAATTTAAATCCATCACTTCACAATTAATCGGTTCAAAGCTAATCCCTGATAGGATTTAGATATAGGTCACCGTGCAACCAACATAATTGTGTATGCATACATACATGTATTTTACAGCACGATCCTTTCAGCAAAAAAAATACAGATTCATAACAAAAAAAGTAAATCAATAATACACATTTAATGATATTTCCAATCGTTACTCGAGATCTGCAAGGTAGTCGTACTTTGATTCAGTACACAACTTCAATCACAAGAGGACGCTGTTTTCCTTCTGTGTGAAATGTGTTCCTATTATTTAACTCCCTTGGCTTATTTCATCCTTCGTTTTCGCCTATACTCGTTTCACCTACGGCGTCTGATTATTTAATACTCTAACACATATCAAATAAACTTGTATCCCAGGTAAATAACGATATCATGATCAACCTATGTTATTAGTATTTACAGTTGTTATTCAAACGTTAATGTATTTAACAGCCCAGATAACAGTTGGAAAACATTGAGGGGGAAGTGGGTTTACATTTATGGATTAGAAAGTTTAACTTTTTGGGGTTTAAAAGGTAAGAGAATACTACATTTAGACACAGTGACCTTGTGTATGTTAGGCCAGAGGTGTTACAACTCAGTATTAGAAAAACGTTTCGGGCATCATGAAGATAAACTCTGCTCGTAAAAACGCGTTGACCTGAATATCCAGCGTGGTGCAGTGTCCTTGAGCAAGGCACATTCAAAGAGAAAAACAACAAAGATGATATTATTAAATTGGCAATTAGCTTTGAGTGAATACGCATTATGAAACGTATGAGGGCGCATCTTGACGCTCCCGTGACGTAGACAGAGAGAACGACGTTTCCGTAGCAACTGGGGGGTGGGGGCGCGCGATCCGTTAACCGCAGGGGCCGCTTTACCACGGGTGCTAACAGAGAAGAGGGGGGGGTTGTCGTCGGGAACGACGCAGTATCAAGGCGGCGAGCCCGCAGTTCTGTGCGGTGATGCTGAATATGTGGAAAGTCAGAGAGCTGGTGGACAAAGCGTGAGTACCGAGGAGCAGGTGGAGCTTTTTGCGCTCGTAAGACCGTTAAGTGGTTGCTATGCTAACACGATAACGTTAGCTAGCTAGGCGGCTTTAGCTGGGCAGCATCAGCAACGGACACAGGCCGTGACGTCACGGTTATAGCCCCTCAGCTGTTAGCTGCGACTAGCTGTCTAGTTCCCAGTTATCAACCTTGTGGCACAAATAGAGATGTGTGTGTGTCATGATGGCTGCCCCCGTCGTACGTACATTTTCGGCACTTGTGTATGAAGGGCAGGAAAGGGGCAATATTATACACCGCTGATTCATCCATTTCTGAGCCACAAAAAATGCTATTCAGTCAGCTAATTCCGCTAGCATCTGTGTGTACTGTTTCTGCTGGTGCAGAACACGCCCTGTGTCCCCATGGCGATGCCCGCTATCTCCACCGTTTATTCACCTGACATTGTATCCAGAGTAGAAAGTTAAGCCATATTGATAAAAAGCTAAGAGGCACGGTAATTGTTTGTGTATAGTCCGTCTCCTGCAAATTAGCGGCAGACCGCATGTCATAACGAACCCCCCTGAACAGCTGAGGCACCAAAGCTGTTTTTTTAAACATGTCGTTAAAATGTTGTAGATCAGGCGGTTGTTGTTGTTTATCTCAGCACTAAACTATGCATTCCGCTATGTGTTTGCCATCGTTGCAAGTATTTATTATTATTATCTATTTTCAAGAGGCTAATTGAGTAAATGTAAACCTTCTATTGGGTAAACCAAATCCTCAAAAAATGGAAAATGCACCGATGCTTGTTTATTGGCTTAGTACACCTGTTTCTGGTCACAAGTCATGTTTATTTAAAAAACAAGTAAACAAGGTTGGATGGGGATGGCGTCACTAATCTGGAAGCCTGGGTATGTGGTACATACAATACAATCATTTTTATTTAGCTTTACACATGTCTCATAAAGTAACAACAACTAGAATCTGCATTTTTCTCTCTAATGTTTTTGGATGTGTACAGATTCCAAAGCCCTCTGAGGTAAAGTTGTGAATTTTGATTTTGGGCTGTACAAAATGAATTTAATTTAAATTGAGCATATGTACATATATGATGACATTGACTGCCTTTTTTTTAATCCGTTCAATCAATTGAATAGATTGAACCAAGGTAAAACATAAATATGATCAAATTCAAACTAATCTCACAAATAAACATACAAGTTGTTGTGTTGACTGATTAGATGACAGTGCATCTTCTGCCACATATAAACCTTTTAAGATACTTCTCCCAACAACGCTGTACAGTGTTGCGCTCTTTATGAATACGTACCTCTTTTTCCATTATCTTGATCTTTTCTATGTGAGGATAACATTTCTTTTGGTTATTGCTTTGCACTTTAATTTAGATAATAGTTGTGTGACCATGGTTAAATGCAGGCTGGTTTTCAATGTGTACTGTGTGCTAGCACACCACCCAACGATAAGGAGGGTACAGTAGCCCAAATATACTTTCACATTTTTAGGGATACTCATGAACCCTTATAATAATTTTGTCTGAAGAAAAGCGATACGACGGGTGAGTGTACAGTAGCAAGAAATCGAGAGAGCTTTTCGCTGGAGTAATAGACCTCAGCTCCCATCAGCTGGTGGTTGTGCCTGGCTGGGCATGATGAATACCCTCCATTATTGATCTACCTCAACAAAGCTGCTTTTCCTGCAGATTAAGTCGTGCTATTGTGGTGCTCTCGATGTCTGTCAGTCTCATCTGCTGACGATAACACAAGTCGGAGGCAGCTCCTGTGCTGACGGTGCCTCTTATCTTCCTTTCGCTGGGTGGGTGGCAGAGCTCAGAGGAGACGGAGAGGAAAGCCTGCTGTGGACTGAAAGTGTAATGATAGAAACAGGAGATTGGCAGACCAGAAAAACAAGGAAAAAGAATGCCGGCTAAAGATGGCGGAAGGAATGACGAGTTTCAGAAGTAGTTGAGCCGTCCGTCCTTAGGTTGTGTTTTTTTACTGGGAGTCTGTAGAGGACAGAGAAGACGTGAAAGCAGCTTGTAAGCCCACAAAAACAAAGAGTGCAGGAGTGTTTACCTTGCTGTTACACACACACACACAGAGGGATATACACTCTCTGCTCATCTCGCTCTCATGTACACATTGACTCATCCCCCTTTGTGTCATGAACATGTGAATATTTCCTTTTTACACTATGATTTGGGGGTTCGGGGGGGTGAGTTGACGTTCACCAGTGAAGAGACAGGCTTTTAGAAAGCGGTCTTTCACGTTTCAGTGGCTTACTGGATTGCACTGTGTATTGTGTTATGATAATCCTGTTGTGAACAGTTATTGTCTGCTGTAGTGCATGGGTGAGGTGCTGCCACATACAGCGTGAGGTAGACATCTGTGTAGAACGTAATCATTAGACATGATCATGAAGCTCTGCTAGCCACAGGGGTTTTCCTCATCCAAGAGTCAACATGTGTGTGTTCTACTGTGTAAATATATCAATGTGTTTGTTCATGATTTTCTGTATATTGGTGTGCCTGACCTCTGGAAATGGGACGAGTGGAGTGTGAATGGACTCGGGACACAACATTGGCTGATAGCCAAACAGGCACACTGACCAAAAGTAGTCCCAAAAAATAGCTTTATGTTTACAAAAAGGGAACAGAGTGACAAGAAAGTCAAGAAAAATGGTTTAACTTTTTATACGATGGAAATATTGATGGTGATGCCAATGTTTTATTTGGAGTAATCATGATGGAATTATATGTTTGTCAACAGCACCAATGTGGTGATGAACTACTCGGAGATCGAATCCAAGGTGAGAGAGGCCACCAATGACGACCCCTGGGGACCCTCCGGTCAACTAATGGGAGAAATAGCCAAGTATGTGTAACACACGTCCATGTAGTCTCCGAATATACATGCCAATAGATGCAAGTTATCAGTAAGGTGGCACGTAATCTTTGTTGTGTTGTTAGACACACCTTCACAACGGTCACTAGACCTGATTATATGTTGGATTACTTGCATGGATTCACATACTACAATCATACATTTACTGTGTGTGTGTGTAGATCTACCTTCATGTATGAGCAGTTTCCGGAGGTGATGAACATGCTGTGGACCAGGATGCTTAAGGACAACAAGAAAAACTGGAGACGAGTCTACAAGGTGTGGTCACACTTTGATGTGTGTGTGTGTGTGTGTGCGTGTTGTACTGTGCAGTGCAGTGCAGTGCAGTGCAGTTCTGTATCGTTTTATCAGGATTCAGGAGAGCTGAGTCTCAGGGTTTCTTCATTTCTTTAGTCAGACATCGCCATGAGTTCCAGTGTTTAAAAGACTTGACTGGACCAACACTTTTTAGGTATTTTGATTCAGTGATTGGTGAATTTCAACTACATTCTTGTAGTTAGTAAGACATATGCAGAGCTGATAAATTATGCAAGATCCCTGGAAGAATGAATTTGATTTTGATTTTATTTAGCATGATTAAGATGAGTCTAGGAGTTGGGACAGTTTAGTAAAGCAACCGAATTAATTTTGGAAACAATATCTTATTATTATATAAGTGGTTCTAGTTATAACTTGCATAACCTCTTATTACGTCTCTTACTATCTCTCTCTATCCCCTTCTTCCAGGCATTACTGCTTCTGGCCTATCTGATCAGGAATGGGTCTGAAAGAGTCGTCACCAGTGCTAGAGAACACATCTACGACCTGCGGTCTCTAGAAAACTACCACTTCATAGGTGAGTCTAAATAAAAATAATTTTCCTATTTTTCGAGCAAACTATCACAAAGATCACCGAGTGTCCAAAATAGAATGCCTCGGGAGATCGGCTGGAGAAAATCTTCAATCCCCCCATTTGACTTTGATCAGTATTGCAAAATTTTTTTTTTTACACAGTCATGGTTTCATCAAAGTTACTATATTCAAGAAACATTTAACTTTTCTGTGTATGTATGCGTCTGTCCAGATGAGAACGGTAAGGATCAGGGCATCAATGTACGGCAGAAGGTAAAGGAGATGGTGGAGTTCATCCAGGACGACGACAGACTGAGAGATGAGAGGAAGAAAGCCAAGAAGAACAAAGATAAATACATTGGAGTCTCCTTTGACAGTATGAGCGGAGGTGGAGGCAGCGGAGGAGGAGGAGGAATTGGAGAAGGAGGAGGAGGCGGCAGCGGCAGCAGCAACAAAACCTGTAAGTACTTCACTACGTCCACTGCTCAAGGCAGATGAGGGATTAAAATGCAAATGATCGTCCCCATTCCACACACAATCTATTTGAGGAAGGATAACATGTAAAGCAAGCGCAATATTTTTTGAATCAAACTAGATTTTCTGGCGACAAAAAGGATTGTTGATTAATCACAAGTTTATACATGTCTAAATAAAATCCGACAAATGGTTCAAATACATGTCACTCTGAACAGCATCAGAACATTTTGTTTTTGTGTGAAGATATTATTTAAATTGGGTCATTTGAAAGATTTCCCTTTCTCTCTTTCTTTGTTGTTTTCTGTATTCGTCCTTCCAGCAAATGAGTTGGATCAAAGTATGTGGGACGAGGACTGGGATAAGAGCAAAGGAGCGTTCCCCTTTAGTGAGAAGCTCGGCGAGATCAGTGACAAGATAGGCAGCACCATCGACGACACACTTAACAAGTTCAGAAAGAAGGAAAGAGACGACTCGCCCGACAGAATCAGGTATACACCCATGCCCCCCCCTTATGATTGTAACTCCTTGCTTCCTTGGTTGGACCTAGGGGCAAAATAAATGCACCCACCTGTTACACAACAAATTATTTAAACCGTTATGTCTTGGATAATCTGTTACACAAACCAACCCAAACAGACGTATAGTAGCTGCCACATCCACAAATATATGCTTTTTTCCTTACGCCTGCCTCCTCTCGCTTTGCCATAGTGACAACGAGGAAGACCGAGCGTCGAGAAACGGCAGGCAGGAAACCCTCGAGTTCAAAGATGAGGAGGAAACCGTCACCACAAAGAGCATCCAAATCACACAAGCAACAGAAACCACCACCACACGCAAACGCAGCGCAGCGGCAGGCAGCAAGGCTTTGGACCTCGGTGCAGCAGCCCACTACACCGGAGACAGGAGCCCCGAGGAGAAGGTGCTCGCACAGACACTCCCCAATATCAGATCAGAATTCAAGACTGCATGTTTAATCCCTTTGTCTCTTTATTTCCATCTTTAGTCGTCAGTCAGGCAGTCTTCCAGTGGCGGCCTAGCCGACCTGCTAGTGATTGACCCTTTATCCAATCAGAGCACTGCAACAGGTAGTCCCACACTTTTACACTCGCAAAAATGTGAAAGAAATGAAGGCCAAACGATTTTTTGGCATTCAACTGCATGCAGATGGTTGTTTTGTCTCTCATTTGTTGGACAAGAGTTGATTAATAAATACATTTGTGTCTCCCTGCATACAGGTGGCAGTTCAGACCTCATTGGTGGCTTCGCTGACTTCTCCTCTCCTGCAGCCTCTGCCAGCCTTCCAACTTCCACTGGTAAGCTAGTACACACTTTTTCATATGGATTTGTATTTTCTTTGTTTGGATTTCTAGGATACAATTATACATTTAGTGCACAGGGAAGGAGTGGAGCAGTTTCTGACAACAATTTTTTTTTTACGATCACAACTAAACGTATCTAAACAACTCTCTCATGGCCAGCCGTAGCAGCATCCAATGGAAATGGAGAATTTGGGGATTGGAATGCTTTCACAACCAACACACCCGTTTCGTCCGGCTCTGGTCGGTCCCAGCCTGTGACGGACCTGTTCGGCAGCGTCCGGTCAACCACAGGCCCGGCCTCTAATGCAGTACCACCTTCTACCGAGCTATTTGACCTGATGGGCGGAGTGAACCATCAACTAACCAGTCCACATACAACACTGAGTGCCTCTCAGAGCATGACTTTCTCTCTGGGAGGTGCAACGCCAGCTGTTGCTATGCCAACCATGCCCCTTTCTCGCTCTCAACAGGTAGGTTTGATATATTTCACTGGGGGTGTTGGATTGTCTCAAAATGTAATAAAGTAGGACAATGTTAAAGAGAATGAATTCTACTAAAAGCATAATTTAGAAGTGTGTATTAAATTATCCTGTTTATTCTAAATGGTGTCATGAAAATGACACTACTGATTTAGTTGCGCATGTCTTGTGTGGGAAGGCTAAGTAGGTACATAACATTATAGGATATACAATGTATTGTTTCTGCATTTGGGATCATCTGCAGTGCAATAATCTGGATCTAAAGAAAAATTTGAAAAGGTTATGACAAACATTCAGTAAAGTCAGTACACCCCGAAAGAATTGTAATTTTCAATAAAAAGGTTAGGAGCAAATTAGAGGCTGTTGGTTTCTTTAAGTTTTAAATTTAACTTGTATGTTTCTTTTCTTCTTTATGTCAGGGAAACTATATTCTTTGTGTAAAACACTTGTAATTTATCTTAGAGCTTGGGAGGCATTACCTCCCAGGACCCCAAAGGACAACAGCAGAAGGTCGGTGTTGGATGTCCAGGATCATTGGGCTCCACCTGGTCCGACCCCTCAGTCAACATCAGTCTGGACTTCCTATCAGCAGGCCTCAACCCCACTAAGACACCGCCCACACTCAACAATATCATCCAGCAACAAGGTATTTCATTTTTATACCTGTTTGGGTGAGGGAAATTCCATTCACCTAGTGAACATTTAAAACACACATTGTTTAGATTTGACTGGTCAATGTAACTATCTGAAGTGGACTAACTCCTTCCTGTCCATATATGTCCGTGCAGGAGTACCGCCGGTTAACTTGTTGACCCAGAGCTTCGGGGGACTGAACCTCAGCTCCCCGCCCCACGTAACACCCAGCAGACCACCAGCCAATCCCATGATGGCGAGCAACGCAATGACAATGGGCCTGCCTGCTTCGATGGCAACTGGCCTTCCCGCTTCCTTGGCATCGAGCATGCCCCTTTCAATGACCACGGGGACCATGGGTATGGGGGGGATTCCTGTAAACCAAGGCATGGTGGGAATGAACATGAGCATGAATATGGGCATGGCCACTCCAGTGATGATGGGCGGTATGGTTGGCATGGGAGTGCCAGGAGTCGGGCCGGGCCTCACGCAATCCATCCCCCCAGCCGTGGTTTCACCCAAACAGGATTCCTTCGCTAACTTTGGCAGCTTTGGGAAATGAAGAACCGCAAATGTGTATGAGTGTGGGTATGCATGGCTGACATTTGGAGAGTGGGGGCTAGAGAACTGCTGCAGCCTACCTGAAGACAACCGTGCATGTTTCTCCCTCCTTTGGAGAGCTGGCACCAGTGATCCTTCCCCATCCCAGTCTGTTGACATGATCAATGGGGGGGGCGGGGATTTCAACTTGCAGCCATTACTTTCCTGTGGGGAAGAACTCCTCCTCATCTGTTTGTATATGTGAATGACATTATGTCCTCCTTAATTACAAAAGGATTACTGCAAAAGTTTCTATTCTTTCCATTACAATGTATCAATCCGTAGGATTGACTACAACGATAAAAAAATGGCATTGCTGCCTTAATTATTTTAGCCTTAGAATTTTTTTTAAATTATTATTTCAACCAAACGCGATCTACAGAAGCCATTACTTTATTGACAGATGGTGACTGTTTTACTTTCTGACACTTTTCCAAATAAGAGTTGCAAAACGGCGCTGTGTGTACTCTGGTCTTCCAGCAGAGGGCAGGACTGCTTTGGATAACACCATATGGTCATATTTCTTCTTCAGACATGTTAAGGTTGATGAATTGCGTTCTACATCTTTTTCCTCTCCTCTGCTGTTTTTATAAGGCCCTAAAGAGTTCACAGTATCTCGATGTACAATAGGACTTTATTCAAGAATTGTTTTCAGACCCACACATGTAGATCTCTGTTTATCATACTTTTTCATACACATACTTTACATGGAGGTACAGAATAATGTTTTATTCGAAGTATTTGCCAAGTGGCTTTGGGAAAAGAGGGTCGACGAAGAGACTGAACATTATAGTCCTCTATTCTTCCACGTTGAAGCCAGTGGCTCGTGTCAGGATGTGTGGGTCAACCAAGCAATGGACCTTTAATAACAAACACTTGTTCCCACCAAACATTTTTCAGCCTGCAGCTCTCTTCTTGGTCGACCTCAACAACTATGTCCTTGGAAATATTCCCATGAATCAGACTTTTTCGTTCGCTGAATTTTAATAAAGGATTTCTAAGGCTAGTTGAGACTAAAAGGTGTTCGGGCTGCCGTGCGAAGTGTGTACGTGAGAAATGAATATATGAGTGTGCAGGACTTTGTGTATGGCTATAGTTTTCCAGTTTGATGTTGAAGCACAGCTCAGTGGTGCCCATTGTCATTTTCTGAGGCACTGCACATGACCAAATCTTTATTTTGTTACTTTCAGAGCAATGATTTCAACATCATTAGTTGGATATTTTATTAGTTTAATTATTTTGTAAGTTTCTGTTCATACGGGAGCTGCTTATAACATCATTTAGTTGACGGGAATCATGTTTTTTTTTTTTCCCGGTAAAGTTTAGTTGGATTGTACTCTATATTTTCTGTACTTAATTTGAAATTAAATTAAAAGTGTAGGCTTTTTGTATCACGCACTGCGGCTGAATCTAGTAGTTTTTTAACTTTATAAAATGTAGTTTGGACAACCTTCAAACCAAGAAATACATTAACACACAGGGCTTTGAAAAATGAAACTACATAATTATGGTGGGGAAATAAAATAACGAAATAAATAGAAACAAGGCTGATCTCTACAAGAGCACAAGAACAACTAGAAAATGCATTTCCTGCTGAAAATGCGTTGGAATGCAAAAAGCTGAAGTTAATTTCAAAAAGTTGCTTAAAGTACAGAAATGAAACAAGCTGAAATTATTCTAAATATTGCTGAAAGAATAGAAAAAGCTGAAATACATTTTAAAATGGCTGAAAATACAGAAATGAGTAAAGCTGAAATGAACTTGAAACAATTGCAAAAAAACTGAAATGGGAGAAGCTTCTATGAATTTGAAATCACAGAAATAATAAAAGCTGGAATTAATTTCAAAAAGTTGCTTAAAATGCAACAAGCTGAAATTATTCTAAACATTGCTGAAAGAATAGAAAAAGCTGAAATACATAAATGAGAAAAGCTGAAATGAACTTGAAAGAATATCAAAAAAACAGAAATGGGAGAAGCTTCTATGAATTTGATATCACAGAAATAATAAAAGCTGAAATTATTCTAAACATTGCTGAAATAAAAAAGGCTGAAATACATTTAAAAATTGCTAAAAATACAGAAATGAGAAAAGCTGAAACGAACTTGAAAGAATTGGAAAAAACAGAAATGGGGGAAGCTTCTATGAATTTGACAAAATACAGAACTAATAAAAGCTTAAATTACTTCTAAACATTGCTGAATCTTTTTCATTCAAACTTAATGAACTTGTACACCGCTTTGCTAGTCTTCTGACAACTCAAAGCGCTTTAATACTAGATGACATCTCTCACCCATTAATACACTGATGACACAACCTACCATACACAGTGGCACCTGCCCATGTGCACAGAATAAACAAGACAGGAGAAGATCCTGGCAACAAGTCAAAATAAAATATAAAAACATTTTGCATGGTTGGTGAGTGCCTCAAAAGTTTGCAAATAGTGTAGAAATTACTGAAAGCTTCGTGGCGGTGCCATCAAAAACGCTCCTGGATACTTCCGGATAAGTTAACCGTCATGTCTTGATGATGTCATAAAGATGCGCGGTTTTGTGAAATAAACATGGACGCATACAGCGCCAATGACTAATACAAGTACTACGTGTTTCACTTGGACAATTAAATGTTAGTGGACACACACAAATACTACAGCCCCCATCTCGATTACAATTGTTCACTCCTCAGTGCGCAGTTTCGCCCACCAGCGGACCCCCTCCTCCCCCCTAACCCCGGCTGGTCCACCGTAACTTTTGACGTGCTTATTAACTGACGGACCTTCTTGCGGTCCGATGAAGGTTATTAATAGTATATTAAGTTGACGCTTTGTTGCGTAAAATAAAGACCAAACGATCTCCTGTCATTCGCGTAAGAAAACAAACTCACGTATCTGCAGTTCAATCACCGAAGGAACAACGTCACGCCACTCCCCGTAACTTTTGACGTGCTTATTAACCTACGGACCTTCTTGCGGTCCGCGAAAAGGTTATTAATAGTATCACTCGCGTAAAAAAATAAACTCACGTGCCTGCAGCTTAATGACAACACCGAAGGAACAACGTCACAACCACGGTTTAAGTCTCCAGCGGGGAGTAGCCTCGTTAGCAGTTTAGCTAGCTAGCAATCTAGTACTTATGGCTCTCACATGTCTCAAATATCTTACGGTCCAGCCTCCACATTACTTACGGTCTGCTCATCCCGGGTCTCCGTCCCAACTCACGACACGCACGTCCACACGTACCGTTATCTAACCACGGTTAAACCTGCACGTCCCTGAGCTACGTCTTTATGGCCATAGATCAACAGCTGATCGCTAATTAGCTCACGGCGAAGAGAGTGAAGAGATTTAGACAAAATCCACACCTCAAACAAATGCTTCCTGGAGCAAAACTATTTGGAGTAGCCAAAAAATAATGACATTTTGAGAGACACAAGACTCTACCGAACGTTTGAGTGTAGTTTGTATGTCTCTATGTGTTTTAAAACTGCTCAAACAGCCGTTTACAAAAAGTGTACCGGCTGTGTTTTTTTTTTTTTAAATGTTGGCAGATTTGTATGGAAGCGTATGGGGCTCGGGGCAGACTTTGTCTCACAATCAGGCTCCTCACGCAAAAAGTAAATAACTCTGACATTCCAAACTTATACGAGTCCAACCAGCACAAGCACGGCTAATGTTTTCTTTTTAAATGAAGGCTGAAAAGTGAATATTGTGGCCGTAAAGATAAAAGTGCCTCTTTTTTTTTTACTGAATCCTCACACGGCGCTCACTCTAAATCGCGGGACAATCCGGAAAACTCCACTCTAAATTCGAAAGAAACCCCAAAACTAATGAAACATAATTAGTGTTTATGAAAAAACTATAATAGATATCAACAAGCTGTTTTTTTTATAAAATTGTTAAGACTTGTGTCAACATTTTAAAGTTTAAATGGTGTCTCTAGCTGAAAGATTGGAAAAGCTGAAAAAGTTGAAAGTTGAAGAAGTTTTGAAAGGATTTGAAAATTTAATCCATTAGGAAACCATGTTAAAAAGGTTGAAGATATTAATTTATATTAATTCAATTATAAGAGCTAAAAAGCTGAAAAGTCATAGCACCCCTCCCCTGAATGAGCTGAACATTTTAATATTTGAATGGTCTTAATAGCTGAAAGTGTGAAGGAGTTGAAAGGTGCGGCGGAAGAAATAGTAGAATAAGGCGGAACTAGAAAATGCATTTCCTGCTGAAAATGCGTTGGAATGCAAGCTGAAAATAATTTCTAAAAGTTGCTTAAAGTACAGAAATGAAACCAGCTGAAATTATTCTAAACATTGCTGAAAGAATAGAAAAAGCTGAAATACACTTAAAAATGGCTGAAAATACAGAAATGAGAAAAGCTGAAATGAACTTGAAACAATTGCAAAAAAACTGAAATGGGAGAAGCTTCTATGAATTTGAAATCACAGAAATAATAAAAGCTGAAATTAATTTCAAAAAGTTGCTTAAAATGCAACAAGCTGAAATTATTCAAAACATTGCTGAAAGAATAGAAAAAGCTGAAGTACATTTGAAAAGCTGAAATGAACTTGAAAGAATTGGAAAAAACAGAAATGGGGGAAGCTTCTATGAATTTGACAAAATACAGAACTAATAAAAGCTTAAATTACTTCTAAACATTGCTGAATCTTTTTCATTCAAACTAAATGAACTTGGTAAATGGACGTGTACAACGCTTTGCTAGTCTTCTGACTACTCAAAGCGCTTTAATACTAGATGACATCTCTCACCCATTAATACATTGATGTCACAACCTACCATACACAGTGGCACCTGCCCATTTGCACAGAATAAACAAGACAGGAGAAGATCCTGGCAACAAGTCAAAATAAAATATAAAAATCTTTTTGCAAATAGTGTAGAAATTACCAAGAGCTTTGTGGCGGTCCCATCAAAAACGCCCCTGGATACTTCCGGATAAGTTAACAGTCATGTCTTGATGATGTCATAGAGATGCGCGGTTTTGTCAAATAAAGATGGACGCATACAGCGCCAATGACTAAAATAAGTACTAAGTGTTTCACTTGGACAATTAAATGTTAGTGGACACACACAAATACTACAGCCCCCATCTCGATTACAATTGTTCACTCCTCAGTGCGCAGTTTCGCCCACCAGCGGACCCCCTCCTCCCCCCCTAACCCCGGCTGGCCCACCGTAACTTTTGACTTGCTTATTAACTGACGGACCTTCTTGCGGTCCGATGAAGGTTATTAATAGTATATTAGGTTGACGCTTTGTTGCGTAAAATAAAGACCAAACGATCTCCTGTCATTCGCGTAAGAAAACAAACTCACGTGTCTGCAGCTCAATCACCGAAGGAACAACGTCACGCCACTCCCCGTAACTTTTGACGTGCTTATTAACCTACGGACCTTCTTGCGGTCCGCGAAAAGGTTATTAATAGTATCACTCGCGTAAAAAAATAAACTCACGTGCCTGCAGCTTAATGACAACACCGAAGGAACAACGTCACAACCACGGTTTAAGTCTCCAGCGGGGAGTAGCCTCGTTAGCAGTTTAGCTAGCTAGCAATCTAGTACTTATGGCTCTCACATGTCTCAAATATCTTACGGTCCAGCCTCCACATTACTTACGGTCTGCTCATCCCGGGTCTCCGTCCCAACTCACGACACGCACGTCCACACGTACCGTTATCTAACCACGGTTAAACCTGCACGTCCCTGAGCTGCGTCTTTATGGCCATCGATCAACAGCTGATCGCTAATTAGCTCGCAGTGAAGAGAGTGAAGAGATTTAGACAAAATCCACACCTCAAACAAATGCTTCCTGGAGCAAAACTATTTGGAGTAGCCAAAAAATAATGACATTTTGAGAGACACAAGACTCTACCGAACGTTTGAGTGTAGTTTTTATGTCTCTATGTGTTTTAAAACTGCTCAAACAGCCGTTTACAAAAAGTGTACCGGCTGTGTTTTTTTTTTTTAAATGTCGGCAGATTTGTATGGAAGCGTATGGGGCTCGGGGCAGACTTTGTCTCACAACCAGGCTCCTCACGCAAAAAGTAAATAACTCTGACATTCCAAACTTATACGAGTCCAACCAGCACAAGCACGGCTAATGTTTTCTTTTTAAATGAAGGCTGAAAAGTGAATATTGTGGCCGTAAAGAGAAAAGTGCCTCTTTTTTTTTTACTGAATCCTGACACGGCGCTCACTCTAAATCGCGGGACAATCCGGAAAACTCCACTCTAAATTCGAAAGAAACCCCAAAACTAATGAAACATAATTAGTGATTATGAAAAAACTATAATAGATATCAACGAGCTGTTTTTTTAATAAAATTGTTAAGACTTGTGTCAACATTTTAAAGTTTAAATGGTGTCTCTAGCTGAAAGATTGGAAAAGCTGAAAAAGTTGAAAGTTGAAGAAGTTTTGAAAGGATTTGAAAATTTAATCCATTAGGAAACCATGTTAAAAAGGTTGAAGATATTAATTTATATTAATTCAATTATAAGAGCTAAAAAGCTGAAAAGTCATAGCACCCCTCCCCTGAATGAGCTGAACATTTTAATATTTGAATGGTCTTAATAGCTGAAAGTGTGAAGGAGTTGAAAGGTGCGGCGGAAGAAATAGTAGAATAAGGCGGAATAAAGATTAGAAGAACAATACTTGGAATGCTTGAAGCATTCCAACTAATAAAGATTAGAAGAACAATACTTGGAATGCTTGAAGCATTCCAACTAATTATAGAGGAATAGCGATATGGAATGATTCATAGCATTGAGTCTAGTATGCCAGCTCTACACAGCAGGATAAAACACACTGATTTAGAAATAAGACCTAGTGTTGTGAGGATCAATATACCTATATAAAACATAGTATATGGTATGGCAAGATACTACATGAACATTATTAAGTATTAAATGGCATAGAAACGTAGAGCGCAACATAGTACTCCTAGTAATAATTGTATAGTGCAGCAGTATAAGAGTATTAAATGTTGTATAATACCTTTTATTCATAGAGTACTCAAATACGCTTTAATGACAAATCAATTCATCACTACGAGCTACACACTAAAACCTTAAAACACACAGCTTTATTTAGACACTAAAAGCGGTTTTGAAGAGGTTTGTTTTGATTTCTGATTTAACATTGAAAGATCATTGCAATCTCGTTTGGGCTGATAGTTCCACACGGAGGGGGCAGAGAAGGCTCTGTTGCCCCATGTCCGGTGCTCGGTCCTCGCTCGCGGAGACGGGAGGTTGGCACCAGAAGCGCGTATAGCTGCCGGGACGGCATGTGGTGATGGTGCAGGTTCTGAGGAACAGGGGTGATGTGGTGAGAATGGACTGTGTAGTAGTGGAGATATGGAGCTGGACGTTAGCAGAGGGAGAAAATATAGGATGAACAAAAGAGGACCACGCCCTGACCCCTGGGGGACGCCTTGGGACAGAGTGGTGGTGAAGGTGCAGTTGTCGATACGGATGAACGGTTGACTGTTAGTGACTTAAGCCAGGAGAGCGCAGTACCAGTGATGGTGAGGGAGGAGTTGGGGAGTTAGAGAAGAATGCTATGGTTGATGGTCTTGAGAGCTGCAGTGAGGTTTAGGCAGAGTTCTTTGTTGGTGGCTTTAAGGAGGACTGTTCCAGTGCAGTGCTGAGCGGAAACCGGATGAAAAATGCTCAAATAAATAATTAGAGATGAGGTTTAATAAATTAAAAGTAGGCTTCTATATATTATTAAATACATGTTGTGGTAGGCTCAGTATTTAACTGTTAACAGAATGAAAACTTTTTTCGTCCTATGTTATTTTCTGTCATCAAACCCCATGGATATATGGACATGGCTTCTTATGGTCCAATAAATAACATTCTGTTGTCAGGGCAACCCAAGGGGGTTTAATGCGTCACCATCTGGATGGCAGATCTTAGCTGAACCTAGAATAAAGCGGCGTTCGTTGGTAAATCGAGGATGGTAATGCACCTTAGAAGAAGAAAACACCAATCTGTACCACCAGCTGGGAACACGGGACCGGATCCAGTGGGCCACTGACCTCGGGACTGTCAAACCAAAATTCCGGGTCAGATTTTGCTCAACTTGACCGCTAATGGGTCTGTCAAACTGCATGGCCTTATTTGGAGAAAGTCCTGAATTTGAAGATGGAAGCTTGCTATACCAACCCTCCTCAACCAACTAAGGTGGATGGCCGACCTGTAGTTGGGGTCAGGCCCAAACTGGTCTCTTCAGGCTTAGTCTCCCCAAATGATTTTTAAATTATAATTTACTTGTGGCTACCATTTTTTACAAATACCCAAATGGCAGCAGCTCTATGGAGGAAGTGAGGAACTACCACCAGACTCTCCAGCAGAGGGACGAGACCGCATCAAAGTCATGGGCAGCAATATATTGGCACCAGGCCGCCGCATTCGGCCATTAACAAAGTGTGGTGATAATGTTGGAGTGATCAAGGAGACATTTAACACAAACTGGACAAACACTGACAGTGATTTTCATTTCATTGTTTTTTCAGAAAAAAGACTGTGTATTTCCTGTCTGATTTTTTATTCTAAATGTTGCAATACAAATAAATGTTTTGTCTCTGTTTGGATTTGAATAATTTATAGTGTACACAACCTAATGCTATGAACACAAAAGCGTTTCTGGATGTAATTTCATACTGGTACTTACAGGAAGATTTTCCTAATATGCCACTAGGGTCCAAGGACAGACAATGAGATATTACAGATTGTAAAGCCCTCTGAGTCAAATTTGTAATTGGTGATTACGAGCTCTATAAATTCAGCAGTAAAATATATTCTGCACTGACACTTTACTCAAGTAATATGTTTAACACACTATTCGACTTCAAACAATAACATTACACAAATTTTGTTATGGAATTTTACTTTACTTTAAATGTAGGACATCCAAAAACAAATCTGTAGTGTTCCACTGTGATAGATAGTTGTTTTTCCACTACTGTTCACTATATTGGACAGACAAAATACCCACAGCATACAAAACACTAAAACAACACACTAAACAGAGAGAGCAGTGGTAACAGTTAGCGGTAGATATTAAAGTGAAATTTAATATCAACAACACAGTACATTGAAGGAAATAAATATTGATGACGAACAACACCCATTGATTGACTAGCCAAAACCACTGTGAAATAAGCCCTAACCAATCAGAGCTCACATAACTCCGCCTGTGCTATGAATGACATCCATGCTCATCGAATACAAGCAGCAGAATCCCCTTGGGGGCGTTTCCAGGAAGAGAGGGGTTACATTTTCCTGTAATGGCGGAGCAGACAGAGAGCGAGACTATCGGGTTCAACGACAACAGGTCAGATAATAGCAGATAATGTGTTTACATGACTTAGAACGCTGTGTATTATTAACCACGATCCCAGAATCTATACGAAGTTTGGTAGCATTGGTCTGGGTCGAGCGATTCAGATAAACAGTGGTCTTACTTCTGCATGTAGCTATGCTAGCTAAATAGCCGCTAACTGCTAGCCGCTAGCTTACTAGCCTGTGTTGCCAAGCGGCTCGTCTATGCTCTCCGCTCGTGGCACGCGGCAAACACAGGCAGGTAGATCAAACATGGCCATATGTTTTCCTCTTTCACAAGTGGGGCCGTCAGTTTGAAAAACCTCATATCTTTCTCGTGCGTTCTCTGCTTACATGTTAATGTAAAATATTCAGCTAGCTTATCTATGCTACATTAATTAGTAAGGGGCTCACAACTACGTCCATTCATTGTTTTGAATGGATTGTCTGTGTGTTGACGTCAGTCTATAAAGTAATAAACTAAGTTACAGAATCTTGAATGTTTGATTTGTCTCAGGGTGTACACATGTAACGTTACCGTCACCAACATGATTTCACCTAAAAGGACCCGTAGAATGAGAAATGCCTTCCAGCTGCACAACGCACATTAACGTTGCTAACGTTATACTCCATTGCTCCATGAAACATTCACGTCTGTGTAATTGTGTCTTCAATAATATAATGTATTTAGCTTATTTGTGGTACGTAAATCAACCAAGCATACCATGCCAAAACCATGATTATTTTTATATTTTAAGGTTGCATTCTGAAAATGCATTCTGAAAATGTTATAACAAGCACACATGAGCCTCAAGTAGCTTTGAAGTACTTTAATTGATTAACGTACATCTCCCTGCAATAACCCTCATTTAAATACAGATCACAGTGCTTTTACTACAGTGTTAGTTATAGCTACTCTTACAACACTGGTTGTAAATTAATATTGTTTTGTCTTCTAGAATGGTGCAGCAGGCAGTACGGTTCCGCGGCCCTGCGCCTGCACCTGCGCCTGCTCAGACCCCAGTGTTACGAGGCCCACCTCCACTCCTTAGACCACCCCCACCTCCTTTTGGGATGATGAGAGGACCCCCGCCGCGGCCCCCTTATGCACGTCCTCCCTTTGACCCCAACATGCCCCCCATTCCTCCCCCAGGAGGCATGCCTCCACCCATTGGACCGCCCCATCTACAGGTGACTGGTACCATTCTTATACAACATGCATGTTCATCTTTGCAAAATTATAGGGCTTAAGTGTTAACTTTGGCTGAAGTGATATTCAAAACACCATTAATAGTAGAGAAATACAAAAAACATAAATGTTATAAAGGTCATCCATAATTATTAAGAATCATACATATTTCATATGATTTAAGATAGTTACTAATAATGTTGTTCACAAAAACAGATGTTCACTAAGAAAAGGGATTTCCTCTCTGTGAGGATTAAAATACATATTTTCATTTTTGTGGTAACATCTTGAATCACAATTCTTCTGTCCTGGATAATTGTTACATGCCATTTTAATGTTTTATGCACAGTGATGTCATTTGGCAGATTGCAGATAGACTTTGCGATGGAATTTACCACAAAGAAAGCTTTAACACAAGACGGAAACAATGAGGAATATGACTGAATCTCATTCATAATCTGTTTGACTGTTATTCTCTCTTCAATAATTCACATTGAACCTTTTAATTTGCCTGCTGGCTAAATAGCTGACTGCTCGCCATTCCAGACACCAGAAGGACTCTTAATAGGCTAATGTATATTCCTAGCCCCTCCTTAAAGTCTGAAAATGTAATATTGAGTCTTTATCTTTTGCTGCAGAGACCTCCGTTCCTACCCCCTCCAATGGGGAACTTGCCACCGCCTCCAGGGATGTTGTTTCCTCCTGGGATGCCTCCTGTTCCTGCATCTGGAGCCCCTGCACTCAATCCTGCAGAGGAGATCTGGGTAGAGAACAAGACGCCAGAGGGAAAGGTAAGCCTGAGATCATCTACTACTCTAACTGTAGATTTTAATATAACACTTCAGCGACTTACAAATGAAAGAAGCAGCAGCAAAATAAATATATCATTTCATTTGCACTTGTAATCCTCAAATAGCGTTATGACTTGCATATTCTTATGCTTCAACATTGTTCCATAATTTGACCTACTATAGAGATACATCTTCTATTAATCCCCCTTTTAGCTTTTTGTACAGGGAACTTGCATACATCTTTCAAATCATATTTACACTCAAAACTTTGTATGCAGTCTGGCAGTGACTTTGCTTTTGCTTTGAACATTGTCTGCATTGTTTTGTAACATCTCAAGTCGTTACATTTCATGACATAAAAAACACAAATCATATGTGTTTTCTTGTCGACTATTCCTCTAAGGCATATTACTACAACGCCAGGACCAGAGAGTCCTCGTGGAGTAAACCGGATGGCGTGAAGATCATCCAGCAGTCTGAACTCAACCCCCTTCTTGTAGCGGGGTCTGGGGGACCGAGTGCTGGGGCCACTTCAGCTGCCAGCTCAAGCAGCAGTAACACTACAGCCAGCACAACAGCCTCCTCCACTCAGGCGCCATCCACAACTCCCTCCCGCACACTCTCCTCAAGTCCAGACTCCACCACACCCTCCCCTTCGGTGTCCATTGCAGGTAAGGTCACAGTCTTATAGGAACCACACAAGCATACACCCACACACAGAAGCAACAATAAAAATCTCCTTCATTTGTGTTTTTGTACCCAAAAGCCACTGTTGTAGCAGACATGTCCCCTGTTGCCCCAGTTTCTTCAAGTGTTGGTGTTTCGCCTGTCACTGTGGTAACGGTTTCCACGGTGCCCTCACCTGTTACGGCGGTGCAGACGATGCCCCTGCTTCCTGCAGGCCTGTCTCACAATGTTGGCCAGCCCACGGCAGGCTTATCTCCCTTCCCCCCGGTCATGGTGCCTCCTTTCAGGGTGCCCTTACCAGGGATGCACATCCCTCTACCAGGTAAGAACTTCAGACTAAGACCGAGAACAGTCCACAGACAGGCCACCATATCTAGCTGCTATCCCAATGCCATTGGGAACTGCTGTAGGAGTACACTGTAATCAGGTTAAATACTACAGTACGTTATCTTAGATTTATCGGTCAGGCTAATTGCTAAAACATTTTTTCAGTCGGACAAGATGAAAAAAAATGAAATGAGTAAGGGCCAATAAAGTATAATCTTGGTAGTTGGTCTAACAGTTAGGATTACTCCATTACTCTGATACTTAGCTTTGTGAAAAAAAATGCAGTTTAGTAAAGTTTTAGTGAACCGCATTATTAATAAAAAGGAGGGGGGGAAGCAAATTGACTCCAACTGTTATTGAAACATAACCTGAATGGAGGGACATAAGAACACTCATGTAAACAAATGTCTTCCCACTAGATTTATCCTGGTCATCGATAACTATTGTTCAGTCAGCACATGTTTGTCAGGTAACATTCTGTTTAAAGGTCGAACATCGAAAAGTCTTTGGTGCAGTGGCTTGAATTTAAATGTAGCCTTATGTAAATGCATTATGTTTGCTTTCATGTTTATTTCTTTGGCTCCTTTCTTTGTCTGTTTTGTCCTTTGATTCTTGGTTATTTTTCTTACTATCCCTCATTTGAACATAATTTGATAAGTCTCATTTTGTTTTTTTTCTCTGTATATTGTGTTCTTAGTGGAGAAAGTGTCCGGCAAAGTCAGAACTACATCAGATGCAGCTAGTTTTAGGGTCGTTCGTTTCCTGATTGACTTTAGATTTGAGGTGTTCTTACATTATGCATTCATTTTCTTTTTTATAATTCTTTCTTTTCTATGTCATAACTGTTAATATAGCAATGGCCATCCAAATACATCACATATTTAAACGTAATGTACGCTGTGCTTATTCCTATCAATGTAATACATTACATGCTCATAAATGTCATAATGACAAAAGACTAAGACACATTCCAAGATGATGTCCACGCACACAAACTCTGAGCAGATGTTACCATACCCAGTGTGCTGCTGTGTTCAACCAGATGCTTGCTTGTCCGTTGTTCTTGCAGGTGTAGCAATGATGCAGATAGTAGGTGCGCCGTGTGTAAAGGCAGGCCCCGGCCACAACGGTAAACACCCAGCCGCTCGCATCTCAGACCTACAGTAGATGGCATGGTAGTGAATGGTGTCTTTATGAGTCATATGGTGTGTATGTATATATATATATATATATATATATATATGGGAACCCTCAAACAGTGGCATGGTGCTGAATGCTGTGAGCCACGTTGCATCAGACAAAAACAGGACCCACGCACGGTTTGCTTGTTAAACACGAACGTTATTATTCTCAGACCTTTCATCACCAGAAGATGTTTACTAAGTCAATTCTAAATTCTTTCTTGTCTGGGTACAAAAAAAGATAAAAGAACTGAGCGCTAAATGATGAATGCACTTTGTGCAGTTGTTTGCGTCTTGGTAAATGAGACCCCAAATGGTTAGATTGGGCTGAGCTGTTGATTGTTAGAATCAGTCATTATGAGGTGTGGTGTTGGTACCTGGAAAGTTGTTGAGACAGAGTCCATCTTTGTTAGTTCCCATAATGCTAGCCGGCTGGTTTTACCGAGGAGCGATTCAGTAGGGCTTTAGAAGCAGGGGCAACATGTTGAGTGTTGTCGTTCTCTGTGGCATGATTGTGTGAGTGGTCACGGCTTTGTTTGTTTATGTGGCCAGTGTTTGCTAATACGCTACTTTTTTCTTCTTTAAACTTTCTTCCAGAAAATGATGATAATCTGTTTTTAATCACTCATCTAATAATCTAATCGTCTAGATGACCACACAGTGAAACAGTTTAATGCTTGTGGAGCTCTCTTTCTCACCTGGGAAATTTCACAAATAAATGTTTGAACTAATGCCTTTTCTCAAGAATAGCAACCACTTTTATTATCAGAAGGAAATACGATTCCCCGCCAATGTATGTCTGTCTTTCTCCTTTCTGACTGACAGGCATGCTTCCTGGCATGGGACCGCCTTTAGTTTCCATGATGCACCCACAGCTCCTCTCGGCAGGCCCTGCCTCCATGGCCGGATCATTACATCTCCCTGAGTGGTCCGAGTACAAAACCGCTGACGGGAAAATGTACTACTACAACAACCGAACACTGGAGTCCACATGGGAGAAACCACTGGCCCTGGTGGAAAAAGGTCGGCGCTGTTGACTCACGCACACAGACACACACACATATTCTGTGCCTGGTCAGAGGCACCATGAGATGACAACAAACACATTTGGAAGACAAGTTTTGCCAACGTTATCCGTCCTACAATTTACCAGCGACACAGCTACACTCCCACATGTTGCAGAATTGATGACAAGCTTCTTCTGCAGTGCTACTTTACTTTATTAACTGTTTTTGTGTTGCTGTTTTGCCTTGCTGTCTTCAGAAAAGGAAGCAGAAAGGATCAAGCAGCGTCTGGCCCAGGAGGAAGCTGAGGCGATCCAGATGGAAGAGGAGGAGGAAAACAAAATGGAAAATGCCAATAACGATAAAGTGGTATGTGATTGTCTGGATGACTTGATTGTAAAAAAAAAAAAAAGAAAACCTTCTGCTCTTTTAGTTTCAAAGCACTGCACTTTTAAAACTTGTATCTATCAATCTGGTGCACTTTGTCCGCTGGTAGGAGTACGCTCACCTGTGTGCGCGAGTGCACGTGTCTGTGTGTGCCCATCGGGGCTGAACTCCGCCGTGCGCAGAGAGCAGTGGAGAACTGTAAACGTTTAAAAAAAACAGACTTTCTTCGGGGGGGAGCGGTGTCGCTGGTCGGGGCCCCCTCGAATATAATGGTAGGGGAAATACTGATAATTAAGTACAGTGTCCTATATTAATAATTCAGAGTGTAAGAAATGCAACACTGCACATAATCTATACCTCATAAATATTCTACTTGCACTGTAATTATATATATATGTGTGACACATATCTGAAATAAATCAGTTTACTACACATCGGTTGATAGTATGAATGTCATATTAATGGAGATGAACGACTTTTTCCATCAAGGAGCCTAAAGAAGAGGAGATGACAGAGGAGGAAAAAGCAGCTCAGAAAGCAAGGCCAATAGCCACCAACCCGATCCCTGGAACGCCGTGGTACGCACACCTCGCCACAGCCCACACCGTCACTCTACTCCCCTCCATTGCAATTTAACCTCATGCCTCTTTAAATGATGTCAGGTGTGTGGTGTGGACCGGTGACGAACGTGTATTCTTCTACAACCCCACAACGCGGCTGTCAATGTGGGACCGGCCCGAGGAGCTGGTCGGTCGAGCTGATGTTGACAAGCACATCCAGGAGCCGCCTCACAAGAGAGGACTGGACGACGGCAAGAAGACAGGTGTGGACAAACGCTTGCTCACGTCTCTGATCATAGCATTCAGAGCAGAACTTGTGAGAATGGTGTAATATTTATATGCCAATTGTTTGATTGCTGTTAACAAACTAGTCAATTACCTGTTCAAGGCAACAAAACCAGTGGCTACAGAAACACTGGTACATTCATGTTTTTTATACTGAGCTGGAAAGTGCTGCAGTCTGAGTAGTTTTATATCTTTTGTCTGTTATTGACAGGTGTCAAGGAGGAGCAAGAATTAGCTATTGCTACTGAAGAAAATCAGGATGAGGAACCATCCAAAGCCAAAAAGAGAAAGTATGTCCTGCATGTCTGACTTTAACTGTTGCTCTTGTGTTGTCCCTCGGATCTCACTTGGTAGAAGATGCTCCAGCGGCATTAGGCTCTAATTTGGCCACCAACCCATTGCTGCATGTTGTCCACTCTGATGCCTGTCCATCTTCAGCTCTATCTAAATAAGCTAAAATAGTTACCTTTTAAAAAGAAAAACTTAGACTTAAACAATCTCTTATTTTCCTTCCTTCCTTTCTACTCTTCCTCTATTGACTGTGGCTGCTTCACCCTCAGGAAGGAGGAGGTGAAGGAGGCAGACTCAGAGAAGGAAGTAGCGATGGAGGTTGAGCTCAGAGCTGCCAGAGAACGAGCTGTCGTGCCGCTCGAGGCCCGAATGACCCAGTTCCGAGAAATGCTGCTGGAGAGAGGGGTAATGCAAAGTTGTGAAAATGTATAAAGAAATGTTTTTTGGCGTCTTTCCACGCTAACCATTAAGGAAAAAAAATTGCTTGTTGATTTTGTTGCTGTCTTTCTAATATGGGCGTTATCCATCTTACAGGTGTCTGCATTCTCAACCTGGGACAAAGAGCTTCATAAGATTGTGTTTGACCCACGCTACCTTCTGCTAAACCCAAAAGAGAGGAAACAGGTGCTTTCTCATGTTTTCTTCTCTCCTCTCGTCACCTCTTCTCAATCTCGCGTCATGTACCGGACATTCATTTATATCCTTCATAGTTTGGTGATTTTGTTTTCTTCAGGTGTTTGATCAGTATGTGAAGACACGAGCGGAAGAGGAGAGGAAGGAGAAGAAGAACAAGCTGATGCAGGCCAAAGACGAGTTCAGGAGGATGATGGAGGAGGCAAAGTTCACACCAAGGTAAAGAAACGGCACAGTTTGACTTCAAAAGACATTATTGCTATTAATCAGTAACTTGATTCTTATAATATTATTGTTCTTCAAGTCTTTTATTTCAGAGCATGATTGATGTGCATTAAGTTATTTTACAACCCTGTTCCCCATTTGGGAGATACTCGCAAAATGTAATTTACCCCCATAATTAGTATAAATTTATTATGTTACTGGTATTTCTATTATCTAATTTTGGTAAAGTTAATTCCAAATGTAAACTGCATTTTCTTTTATTCAATCCAAAAACCCTTGCAGAACAACGTTTAGTGAATTTGCAGTGAAGCACGGTCGAGACCCGCGATTTAAGACCATAGAGAAGATGAAGGACAGGGAGGCCATCTTTGTGGAATTCATCACCGCTATACGGAAGAGAGAGAAGGAGGACTCCAAGTCCAGAGGAGAGAAGGTATCACCGGCTCACGCTCAAATGTCAATGTACCTCATTTCTCCAGACTGCGGTGTTATTTAGGGGGAAAAGGTTTGCTGTAGGCTGTCGCCATCTGCAGGTCCTGCTCACTTGCTCACCATTTGTTTGTGTCCAGGTGAAGCAAGACTTCCATGATCTCCTTAGTGATCAGCACATAGAAGTGGGCCAGCGGTGGAGCAAAGTGAAAGAGAGGCTGGAGACTGACCCGCGGTACAAGGCTGTGGAGAGCTCCGCACTCAGAGAAGAGCTTTTCAAACAGTACATGGAAAAACAAGCCAAGGTATGAGCAGCTCTCTTTCTGGTGAGTGATGCTTTGATATGTTTGTGCTAGTGACATCTGATCTGCCTGACTGCAGCTGTGAAACAACGCTTTATACTTCTGTGAGTCTGTCGATATAAATCAAACTAACTGATTTACCAATCTTTTTAATGAGCCTCTTTGGATTGCTTCTGTTTGGGTAACAAAAAACATTTTTAAAACGTGCTGCAAAGCAGGACTCTACATGTTTTACTTGGAAATTACGTTTTAAAAAAGTGGACGTTGTATTTTATTTGAGAACCCTACAACAACATATAATTAACACACAGGTGTTTGAAAATCCAGTGTTAGATAAATTACAAGACTGCTTCACATGTGAAAAGCATAAATCAATATCTGATATCATCCAAGTAATTGTGATGGAGAGTCAACGTCTGTTTTGGTACATTAGCCTCGTTGTTGACATTACAAAACAAATGTGATGCAGACCTCACATGTTCTCCTCCCCCACAGACCGTGGACCTTGACAAGGAGCGAGAGCTTGAGCGGCAGGCTCGTATTGAGGCTAGTCTGAGAGAGCGGGAGCGCGAGGTGCAGAAGGCTCGATCCGAACAGACCAAAGAGATCGACCGAGAGAGAGAGCAGCACAAAAGGGAGGAGGCCATCCAGCATTTCAAAGCTCTCATGTCTGATATGGTGAGACACTGCAGAATATTTATTTCCTCGCAATCTGCTAAAATACTTGTTTTCCTCAAAAGCTAATCTTTGAGGGAAACATGTATGCAAAATTTCACCAGACGAATAGGTTGGATGGAGGGAATAATCATGTTTTAACAGTTGAGAAATGCATGTGGGCCAAAGACTGAATTCTTTTTTCCTTATTCCATAGGTACGGTCTCCAGATGCAACATGGTCAGACACGCGGCGTAACCTGCGGAAAGACCATCGCTGGGAGTCCGCGTCACTGCTAGAGCGAGAGGAGAAGGAGAAGCTGTTTAACGAACACGTAGAAGCACTGGCCAAGAAGAAGAAAGAACATTTCAGGCAGTTGCTTGATGAGACCAGCATGGTGCGAAGTAAAAAGGTGCTACATATTTTACGCTCTAATAAGCTTTTCAATTTGTATCCATTAGCTTTTTTTCTTGTGTGAACTCATCATAGACTTGATTCAACTTGATCCCTGATATTTTAAATTTCTTCTTATTAATAGATTTCATGTTTGTTGCAGATCACTCTGACAACCACCTGGAAGGAGGTGAAGAAGGTTATCAAGGAGGACCCTCGCTGTATTAAGTTCTCCTCAAGTGACAGAGTAAGACATGTTGTTTTGCTTGTAAAATTCTAACATGTTTACAGTCTGACAAGTTTAATTAAGTTTAGAGACTCTAGTGGCAGTTGCATTGCTGGAATTCAGCAACTAGAATGATGAAGAATTTTAAAATAAAAACTCTTCCCGGTTAGAGAAGACGAAAAAAAAAAAAATTAGGAAGACCAGATAGGAAATAGGAGCTTCTTTCATTAAATCCAAAAACTTTTTTTATGAATTGATGATATTGTTGTGGTTTGAGTTGAATTTTTTTTCTGTCTGATGTGTTAATCTATCTGTTTGTAGAAGAGACAACGGGAGTTTGAAGATTACATCAAAGACAAGTACATCACAGCCAAAGCTGATTTCAGAACCCTGCTGAAGGAGACAAAGTTCATCACATACAGGTGTGTACACTCACTTGACATACTATGGCAATATAGGTTTTAAAAATATTAAGACTAAAGTGTTACAAATATGATACGTCTAGGCGAGCTGCACTAAGCAGTGACTTTGTTCTCAACGGAATGTTATACAATTTTAAAATTGTACTCAACAGCAGCTGTTTTATTTCTTATCAAATCTCATTTAGGGGATCCCAATCACAGTATCACCATGTTTAATCTTAGTGCCCTCTGCCCGTCCTCTTTACGGCAGGTCGAGAAAGCTGATCCAGGAGTCTGAGCAGCATCTGAAGGATGTGGAGAAGATCCTTCAGAATGACAAGCGATACCTCGTTCTGGAGTGTGTTCCAGAGGAACGCAGGAAGCTCATCATGTTCTACATTGAAGATCTAGATCGCCGTGGCCCTCCTCCTCCCCCCACTGCCTCTGAGCCCACCCGACGCTCTACCAAGTGACCAATGCATCATCTTCTCGGCCCTATTCTTTCTTGCCCTCCATTTGGCCAGAGCATGATCTACCCCAAACTCACCATGAGCCCTGCCTTTCAGGCCCACAGCTGGCCTGGCAGTGTTATTGCTGGTGCTCATGTTGCTTAGAGATGTGCCGTAGAGATGAACGGTTATGGTCTCTGTGTTATGTTAACTCTTAGCCCTGAAATAGCCCTTCATTTAAGGCAACATTAGGGAACAGGTTACCTCATCTTGGTGACCCTCAAGCCTTCACCTCTGACAGCCACATTAAGGCTGCACCCAGAGGATCAATTGAGGTGTAAGATA
The DNA here is from genome assembly GCF_949316345.1 of Pungitius pungitius. NCBI lineage: Eukaryota > Metazoa > Chordata > Actinopteri > Perciformes > Gasterosteidae > Pungitius > Pungitius pungitius. The sequence continues at coordinate 9,974,374 of NC_084915.1, read as the reverse complement.
GCTGATGTAAATGAAGATGTGCGTGTGTGAGGAAGTGTATGTTTGTGAATGATGTGTGTGTGTGTATGCATGTGTATAAGGCGTCCTTAAGCCTTACTGCTCCACTTTGCCAGTCATCGTTTCAGCGGCTCAGTGTGAATGTTAGTTTCTGCACAGTGGTTTACTCTTGATGTTGCAGCAATTTCTCTGAAATAAAGGCAACTTCCACTGTTTTTCAATACATCGTTCTGTGATTTGTTTTTCGAAATGAACAACGTATAGTCTACTTACTCTTATAAAAGTAAATCAAATTTGACTGAAAGCGCTGCTATTCAAGGCGGAAACCACCCAAAACTAATACACTATTATCATAAATCGTGTTGTAACGAATGTTAGTTTCAGTGTTCCGCTATCATCCACTTCCTCGCCGGATCATGTTCCGGAAGTGAATCCTTATTCGTTCGCTCTGGTGAAGTATCACGTGATGTTTCCGGATGTGGACGGAACGACCGTTGATTGGAAAATGTATCTGCATCGTCATTAACGCCATCTTTAGCGCAGTATCACGAGCCCGTTGAAAAGCGCAGTCTTACTCACTGCGACAAATTAAACTGCTTTTCTGAGCATAACTTTACTGTCAGGGTAAAGAAAGACGAATAAAAATAGAACATCTAACGTTAAGTGGTGGCTTAATGCTAAGCTAGAATTAGCCCAATGTGCTGACTGTCGCTTCACCTGCTCTCATCCTCTCACCCCGGTTATCTACGCTCTAGTGCCGGTATGGGCGACGCTCTTCTGCCGCTGCTTGTCGTGGTACTGTCGGCGTGGTCGGGTGTCGGAGACCTCGCGGGATCCGCTCATGTCGACGGAGCACCCCCTACCAAAATAGGCAAGACAACTACTTAAATTAGCAGTAATCGCTAATCGTTCATGAAATCAGTTAACGTTTTAATGTTTGTATTTTAGCATGTGTTAGCCGACATTTAAAGGGTTACAAGCTGGTTGAAGGGATGATAAAGTATCCGTTTGTGATCTTTTGCTAACGGTAACGCTAACCCTCTAAATTGTCTGTAGCGTTAAGTGCGTGCCTGTGGAATTTTAAAGCTGTCAGTGCAGGTCGCTTGGGAACATTGGCGGATATTTTGTATTCTGAGTTATTACACATTGAAGGGATCTAGTGATGACTTCCTTTATTCAAATATAGTATCCGTGTGATACAGATGATATTGGCTTTTACCTGCAGTCAGCTATACATGGGTGGGCCCTTGACTCCACGACCTCCTCCTCTTTCCTCTCATCTTTACCAAAAAATATTTTCCCTACTTGTCACCATCTGGGTCCATTTCTGGGCAGTTCACCAACGCATACTTAAATACATATAGATGTGTTACATGACTGACCACTTTTTCATTGTGTCTGAAATCTTCATTTTGTCCCATCAGTATTGATGCATTTATACAAATAGATTTTTGATCAAATGTCAACAACTACTTTTTAATAATTTGTTCAAGTCCAAAACTCAAATATATTGAATGTATGTTCCAGAGGTGTGGACTCGAGTCATGTGACTTGGACTCGAGTCATGAATTTGATGACTTGAGACTCGACTCGACAAAACGTACAAAGACTTGCAACTCGACTTGGACTTGAACACCGATGACTCGTGACTTGACTTGGACTCGAGCCTTTTGACTCGAGAAGACTTGCTACTTCCCATGAAAACTGGGGGAAAACATTTTCACACCACCGCGCCGCTCTGTTTATCTGCATCTGTCAAAAAAATGTGCGCCACCTGTATGCAGAGAGCGCGCGCTGCCTGAACAACATCCAATCACTGCAGTCCATTTGACCGTATCAACGAGACAGCTCGTTCATGGTTACAAAAATCGGGATTTTTTAACCCGGATTCAGACTCCAGGAAATCCTCGCCAACATTATGTCAACGTCCGTTTTAAAGTAGTGTAATGAGCTGAGTTAAAGTTATTAGTTAATCAGTTGGGCAGATGTTGCATGTGTTCACGTTATGCTCCGTTACCAGCTGTAGTTACGCGAGACAACCCGAGTTTTGGGGGGCCGTGTATGCGGAAGTGTTCGTTCGGCGTGGTGACGGCCAACAGTGACCGAAGTTGAGTTTTTTTATATAAATAAATGCAGCGGAGTTGCAAGCCAGTCATCGCCTCCTTATTTACGCTGCAGCATTGGGGTGAGCGTTACAGTACTATAACACAGTCACAGTCGATCCACCATTACCCTTCCCTTCGTAGTCTAGGTCTGTGAGGCAGCGCACCATCACCCAGGGTTCCCCGTCCCCACTATAATAAAATGACTCGAAATAACTCGAAACTAAAATGGTACGACTTGTGACTCGACTTGAGACTTGTTGGCTTTGACTTGTGACTCGACTTGGGACTTGCTTCGTCTTTGACTCGACTTGACTCGGGACTCGAGGGCAATGACTTGAGACTTGCTTGTGACTTGCATGACAGTGACTTGTTCCCACCTCTGGTATGTTCAGTGACATACAATAGAACAGAGTCCAGTTTGTATTTAGGATTAGCATTCAGACAAGCTGGTAGAATGGTAGTAACTCAATTTCCTTTAGATTTGTTAAGTGTTTTAGTATTTTATCAGGACAGAACAGGAAGTTAAATAAGTCAAACTGCAAAACACTTCATGGATAAGTGAAGTTAGGATGAAGGAGGGGACTCTTAACATGTTATTTTGATTCATATTGAGGGAACCATTTTGGGTAAAGCCTGAAATCAGAAATTAATCCTGAAGTTGAGAGTGGAAAATAGATTCTCTGAGAAATTGCTGTGCCCTCTTTCCACCCCATCAAAAGACAATCTGCTGTCCAGCAATAGATTTAATGACTTTACAAGTGTTTCCTTTTACTTGCTCAACTGTGATGTTTATATTTTAAATTGTATATCCTATATTCTACATTTAAAATCAACATGTAATCTTGTCTTTAAACTCCCTGTTTGACGTACAATAATAGACAATTCAGTTGGATTAATGGTCATTAACTTTCTACCAGATTTCCCTTCAAAGCCATATTCTGATTTCACACTTCTTGTCTGTTGTTGTCTGATCCTCTGTGCTCCAGCGGTGGTCGGGGCGGGGATAGGAGGCAGTGCCACAGCCCATTTCCTGAGGCAGCACTTCGGCCCTGAGGTCCAGCTTGACGTGTTTGAGAAGGGGGAGGTCGGAGGCCGTCTTGCCACCGTAACCGTTAATCACAATGACTACGAGTCTGGAGGTTCCATCATTCACTCCCTCAACCTCCACATGCAGGAGTTTGTCAAACAGCTAGGTTTGTGGCACCCTATTCTTAAAAGACAATAAAAGACAACACATATGTATATGTCAATACTTTAGTTAATTTAGTCAGACATTCAAAATGAGTAATAGATGATTCCTCGAGTAACCTGCAAACATCGGTGGAGGGTTACATGCAAAGATTCAGAGAAAGATGAAATTAATTAATGTCAAATCACAGTTTGTAAAATATAAAGGAAAAGGTTTCATTTAAAAAAAATTATTATAATCCTGAATATGAAAATCCTGCCTTTTCTTTGTGTCATCCTGTGTCTGCCCCCCAAGGTTTAAAGTACCGACGCAGCGTGGCGGGAAAGACCGCAGTGTTTAATGGCGAGGAGGTGATTCTAGAAGAGACGGACTGGTACCTGCTGGACCTGTTCAGGCTGTGGTGGCGCTACGGCATCAGCTTCATACGCCTTCAGATGTGGGTGGAGGAAATTATGGAGAAATTCATGAGGTAAGCCAGAATTATCAGTGCCCTGTTTGCTTAGGATGTTGTTGTGGGCCTGCCAGACCTGGATCTAAAGCGGCCTTTGTTCTCAAGTCCTTACCTGCAGGTGGTTGGAGGTGACGTACTTTAGTTTATACCTAGACCACTTCAAACAGATATGTGATATATCCTCCTGGTCTGATACATACTATTTCCCATCGGTAGTCCAAGATATCAGGCCTGATTTAAAAACCTCGACTAAGTGTGCAATTTTCTAATTGTGACGTTTGTATAACTTCTACAACAGAACTGAAGTCCTCCATCGGCCTGTTGTGTTTCAGGTATCGGCTGGTGCATAACATCACAAATATGGCCAAGACAAAGAATGTCTTCTAGAAACTAGGGCTGCAACTAATGGTTATTTTCAGAATAGACTAATCTATTGACTATTTTTTTCGATTAGTTGATTAATCTAACAATTATTTACCATAGTGTAGGAGCGTGGCAACAAACAAAAAGTATTCCTTTTGGCTGCAACGTGTGGCAGTTTATTTCCATCCAATAACATCTCTCACATTCACTTCCTGCTCCCTTTTTACCCCCCTTGTCACCAAGGTTACGCAGGAATACAATTCCTTTCAGCCCCCTAAAATAGCAAATTAAAATGACTCGATGTTGGATTTTGTACTTCAAATGTATTTGTGTAACAAGTTAATATAAATGTAATAATCATCATCAAAAATACATAGTAAATATTAATACAAAATGTAACCACAAATATGTGTTTAAAAGTAAAGCGTGCAATGTTTTTTAAACTCAAACTAGCAACAAAGTCTATGCAAATGACGAGCGAGTTGAGGATGCTCTCTGTCCAGACTCCTTCCACCTGAGGGTGCATGAGCCTCACGCGACCTTGCTTACTACTGAAAGAGAGAAAAAACACAGCTTTAATTATCACGTTAGTTTTGTTTGAAGAGTTCTATGTGGAGGAGGTTAACTTTAACTATTCAGAACGAAAAGACAGGCTACGATAATTCATCGATTTACTACATTACATTTAACAACAACAGCGTTGGCAAGCATCTTCCACAAGACGTTCTGTTTTCCAACCTAACTGATAATTAACCAATTGTTGCATGTACAATACAGGATCTACAAATACCAGGCCCACGGCTATGCCTTCAGCTCGGTGGAGGAACTATTGGACTCTCTTGGGGGTAGTGGCTTCATCAACATGACCCAGAGGCCACTCTCTGATTCACTGCTGGAGCTGGGCGTTTCACAGCGTTTCATCGATGAGGTCATCGAGCCAGTCATGAGGGTCAACTACGGACAGAACGTTAGCATCCCAGCCTTTGTAGGTCAGATGAGTGTGAATAAATGAACAGTAGAGGAACAGGAGGGAGCGACGGGGGGTTGATTAATAAAAAAGTCTAATGTCTACTAATATCTGAGGAACAAGTTGGAGAAGAGTAAGGCCACCCTGCTGAAATTAGGGCTGATGTAGGTCAGGAGAGAGGAAAGAAAAGATGTACAAGGAGGAGTGACAGTCAAAAATAGAAGAGAGAAGAAAGGAAAGGTGAGAGGAAGGGTGCCCTATGGGAGCAAGAGAGCAGGAAAATGTGTGGGCAGCTGATAATTGGTTTACAGTCCCTGGCGCTTTCTGTTGTGAGAGTGTGTGCGTGTCTTTGTGTGCGTTACAGGTGCTGTGTCGTTAGCTGGTGTCCAGAACAACCTGTGGGCGGTGGAAGGAGGCAACAAGCTTGTCTGTTCTGGTCTGCTGAAAATGGCGAATGCTAACCTGCTGCAAGCACAAGTCAGCTCCATCTCGCCTGTATACTCAGGTAGTCCACAGGAGCCAAATATTAACTTGTAACCTGGAACAAATACACGACAGTTGATGCTCAGTTCCTCCCAAAAAATAATTAAAGCGTGCATGTACAGCTCGAAATCTTTTTACAAAAAAGGAACACTGAAAATAAATCATGTTTGGTTATATATACTGATATGTACAGTTTAATGTCTGACGAACAAAAAGCTGCCACATCTTTTGATGGAAATAAAAGTTTCAGCTTACATAGGTCTTACATAGGCTAGCTTATTTTTCCAAAATACAATTTCCGCACATGAAAATGCTTCCCCATACCATGCGCGGCTTCCATGTGCTTGTACGCATGCTCGAGAACTCTGCGGCATGCTTCCAATGAGACAACAGGTGGTGTCTAGTGAGATGTCCTCCCACATCTGTCTGGAAAACCGGTCAAAGACCTCAAGTGGGAGGAACATGAATTTGCCTCCACATGGAAAACCAAACCCGTTTAGGTTTTTTTTCTCAGTGTTGCTCCTCTAGTGCACCTGTTCCATCAACACCATTTCAGATAAAACTGATTAATAATCCCTCTGCCACTTACATGACCAGATAATTATCAGTCAAGTGCAGTTGTATTCATGCCATAGCCTGATAAAACATTGTTCTTTTAATCTTATATTTCTAGAAAAGTCATTTTTAAGAAAGGAACCCTTTTTACTATCATAGAAATTATTATCTATCATTGCAGTGTGAATAAATACACTCCCTTTTTGGCATGAACATCCTGACACATGAAAAATGTCCTGTATCTCTTTATCATACCTGATCATACCTCGCGGTTGATATTACGGGTGCACAATGTGCTTTATATTTTGAAATGCAGCATCAGAAAGACAGCAAAAAATATAAGACATAGTAAACAATATACAAAGTTGGACAGTTTTATGATTTGTAGCATGGGAGATTTGCATCATAGATGTGCAGCCGCCACATCTGCAGCAACTGTGTAATGCTATCATGTCAATGTGGACCAAAACCCCTGAAGACTGAATTCCAACATCTTGTTAAAAGTATGCCACAAAGAATTAAGGCAGTTCTGAAAGCAAAAGAGGTCCAACCTTTTACTAGATGACCTAAAAAGTGCCCGGTGAGTGTATATCATGATGCATTGTAAAATATGTACACACAGTAACGATTTATCGAACGCTCTAATTTTAAGGGAGAAATGTAGATGCATTTGCATCTGAATCAAGTAGTACAGTGTTGACATTGAGTGTGTTTTCCTGACAGGGGAGATGCCCCAGTACCATCTGACCTTCACCACTGCAGCAGAGACGGCATCGGATCTGTATGACATCGTAGTGGTGGCGACGCCTCTCCAGGCCAGTGTAAAGTCTGGGGTCCGGTTCCAAGGTTTCACTCCTCCCTTTGAGGAGCTCCCCGGCAACTATCACAGCACTGTAGCAACCATTGTCCATGGTTACCTGAACACCTCTTTCTTTGGCTTCCCGGACCCTCGCCTTTTTCCCTTTGCCAGCGTACTGACAACCGAGACGCTCGATCTGTTTTTCAACAGCGTAGCAAGTGTTTGTCCGGTCAACATTTCGACTGGCTTCCGGCGGAAGCAGCCGCAAGAGGCTGGAGTCTATAAAGTGTTCTCACCACAGCCTCTGGACAAGGCTCAGCTCAAAACGCTGTTCAGGTCAGTCACGGGGCCGGAACTATTATTTTCATTAGCACATATTTTGGACATGAACCTGTCAACAACTCACGCAGTCCATGAAATAGGAAAACGTGCCATGATAAGTTCCCATTCATTTTCCACTGCAACGTCACGGTCGCACTAGAAGCAAAATGAGGGGATCACCAAGGTCGGTCCTCTAGGGGTCATATGCTTCTGCACAACGCTTCACTGCACTCTATCTATTAGGTGTCGAGGTTCAGCCTGGACCAAAGTGGCGGACCAAATAACATAACACGTTGCCATCTATAGCGCACGGCGCTGGTGTCGCCACAAAGCTGACGTTTACCCCTTTGATAACAGAATAGAATCTGAATACTTCTTTCCTCCTTTTTAACTGTGCCTCTCAATCTCAGGTCGTACTACTCCGTGCAGGTGACGGAGTGGCAGGCCTACCCGTGTTACGGCAGCAACCAGGGACTGTCGGCTGTGGAGCTCCACCCAAATCTCTACTACCTCAATGGCATAGAGTTAGCCGGCAGCGCGATGGAGATGAGCTCGGTAGCGGCCAAGAACATCGCCCTGTTGGCTTACCACCGCTGGAACAGACAGACAGACATGGTGGACCAGAAAGATCTGATGCACAGGATCAAGACTGAACTATGACCTGGTCGAGTGAAACCCTCACAGCATCACTGAGGTGATGTCCGTAGTAAGGTGCAAAGTTTTACTGTTTTGACGGAAGTCACTAGTGGCTAAGTATCTTGTGACTCATCCAAGCAATTGAACCCAGATTTAATAAACTTAATGAGTAATTTGTTGAACGTAATCTTAACTTGCCTTCACCTAAAGAAACTGAAACATGCAAAAGAAAAACCAGTAGGTATCAAAGTCAAGTTGAGACTGAAACTTACACCACTAAAGAAAACTGTGGTCCTGCCCTAATTTCAAAGAACAGTTTGATTTCACTGATTGCTTCATTTCTTACGCCAGAGACATTGCAGGTAGAGGACGTTTTATTTAGTACTGGGGAATAATTGCTAATGTTAGTTAGAGGATTCATCCAAAAATTCACCTGCAGGAAACTTCCCAAAGGAAACCAAGAGACTTTGGAAAACACCAGCTAATATCTCTGTCGGAAGGGAATGGACTCCCCGTCTTAATGAGTTTCCGTTGTTGTGAATGTGACCACCAGTTTTGCTTTGTTGTAAATAGAAAACGCCCTGAATCTCAAGATTGAGAGCTGAGACTCTTATAAAATGGCTGATTTTGTCTACAGTGGAACAACTGTGATATATAAGATAGGTCTGGGGTTTACACATATAAACCAGCCCTTTGTCATATAATCAAAAACAATTGGGTCTTGTTGCCACTGTCTATACATTTAAATATATTAATTGATTTCTGTAGGATTTGTGTAAATTCAATAGTTATTTAGTGAGTCATAGCAGTGGCCTTTGCTCTAGTGCCCCCCTTTCATCAGACTATTCTATTATGGTCATTTCCTGCTGATTTTGTTGCATAATCCAGTGGAAAGAATTTTCTTTCGGGGAACAGAGCCAACAAGCTTTCACGCTGGACCAAATGAAAGCGGAGCACAGATCTGTGGCGCTGCTGGAGATAACAAAGACCCTTTTTGCTCAAGCCATGAGGCTTAATTGAGATGCTTTATTTAATAAGCGCTGTAAACTTGAAAAGCACATATGAAGAGAGAGTTGGACATTCGCATTCAGAAATGGAAAGTGCCTAAAAAGACAGCGTGATATGAAAACCCTGATTGTTGATTACCTTCCTACGACTGAGAAATGCCTTGTTCTGTTCATTTAGAATTAAAAAACAGTGGATGTGGACTGATGTGCATTTCTGGACTCGGGAAACCGAATGGAACCTTTGTCACTGAAATCCTTGACTGCAAAGGGCTTTAGTCGACAGATAATGTGATTGTGTCATGTGATGAGAGAATACCATAACCCTTTTAATTTGATGGAATAGTCCATTAGAAATGAAGACTAATGATCGTTTTATTTCACAAGCTTTTGTGCAGAGTAAAATATCTGTTGCAATACTACCTTTTATGATATATATGAATTTATGATATATAACTTTTAGGACACAATGAATATTACAAAACCATCTTGTAGCACAATCTCATTCAAAGTTCACTTCACAGGTGTTTGCGGAGCTTTCAACATCACCTCGGACTCAAACTTCATCCACTATTGAAGGATAGTGAGATGTGATGGAAAGTTGAGACAAAGTGAGTAGACAGACCTTGAGTCAAGATTATTAGGTCAAACGGATCAGTATGACTGTTCACATCTAATCTCTGCTGCTTTACAAGTGTAACTTCCTGCTAAGGACAGCATGTATCAACACATTTCATCTGCTCGATGAAACAAACATTGCAACTGTCAATAATTAATGAAGTGCACTACTTTGACTGTTGATGAAATGAAAGTATTAGATTGCTATCTGAAAACACACACTATATTTACAATTAGAAGATTTAGAACTAACTGAGCACTTTATTACTTTAATTTATTCTGTAATGGGAACAAGGAAGAAAGCTTTCAATCTTTATTCCCTGTGATTAAAGTAGTAGCCCTGTATTTCAAGTCACTGTCCTTTAGTCCGTTTCCTTCCCTGGATGGTTAACGATTTAAAGACTTCAAAATGTTGATTCTGTATTTTTCAGGGAACCTCAATTGTTTTAAATTTAGCGGTTCCAGGACTATTTAGTGTTGTGTGTTCATAATCAAGAATGTAAAACTTTCAAGGAAGTAGAAGGCATGTACAGGCCAGCAAACAAAGCCTTTTGTGTTCTCCACAATAGTTTATTAAATATAGGGTTGTGTATAATGGGCCCTGTGTCTCTTTCTCCTTGGTGTCCCAGTAGCAAGAGTTCGACCACATTGCTGACAATAGAATGAAAAGGGAACATTTAAAAAAGAAATGCGTCAACAATCAAACATTTGGTGCAACATGGGTCACGTATGATCCTTGAAATATTTTCATTTACAAAAATGTCTATTGAGTCACTATCGCTGGAAGAGGGAACATAGTGGTGAGCATATCGTAGAATGATACAATATTTATAGATTTAGGGACATTAAAAGTAGTTGTCTTTGAAAGAAATGCTCTTTTTCTTCAGTTGTATAAACAACAAAAATGCATTGTTCAAACTAAAATACAGTATCTAAATGAACAAGGACTGAAATCTGTATACAACTATATTTAATCTCTTGACTGTATTTCTGGATAAGCTATCCGTTCCGCCAGTTAAACTGCTGCAGAGGTCCGCAGATATTGTGCTTAAAAGTAATAGTACCAAAATCTAATAATACTAATACTTACATTCAAAATCCTTCTGAAGTCAAAGCACATACTATTATCCAAACATACTTAAAGTACTAAAAGTAGCTTAACCGTAACCTTCACATTTTGTATTAATCTAAATCTGTACTTGCAGAGTGATAAAATAAATGTAGCTCAGAAGAAACTGCAATCTTTTGTGTTGGAGAAGTATGAGTAAAGTACCATTACCTCAACATTTTTCTTAATACAATATTTTCAAACTAACAGGTTTGAACATAAACACCGTAATTAAAATATGAAAAAAACAATATCGAATTATTTTACTTATAAATATGGTTATATTTTGTTGTTTTTATCACACCTTTAACAAGATAAAAGCTATTGTTTCAACCTCTAGCTATTCTGCAGTTACCTTTTGAATAATTTCCTTGAATCTTGTGTTTCCAGGCAGCTTTGTATTTTGATAAATCCACAACATTTTTGACCGACTTATGCTAAGTTTGTGCTTTGAGAAAAGAAATTAGCACATGTGGGGTGCTCTCTGGGACTCTCTGGTTAGATCAACCCAATGGAAGCATGTGGAGCTGCTGTGTTAAACCTGCTGTCAGCTTCAGCTGACCTGCACAGATATATTGATCCTGTCCCGCTCATGGAGGTCAAAGGTTACATTGAGAGTTCTCCTGCATCTTGGGCCATTATTTTGTTCCCTGAATCTGATGTGGCTTTTTAGCCAGATACAAGACAGCCTTCGGAGCCAGTGATGTGTTAACGTTTGTGCATTTCTCTTGAAAGTAAAAAAGCAATATGTCTTTCTCTAAAAGCTTGAATTCAGACCACAACTGCTTTGAAAAAATATGTATATTATGCCGTTGTTAATTATCCCATTCTACCCAAAGTCATGACACTTGGTAATGGCTGGAGTTATAGTTTCTATTTCTTGTGAAAGAGGGGCAGAGGCTTCCTGAAACAGCTGCTTACAGATTGTAACTACTTTTGGGCTGAGCTCAATGGAGACCTTTGTTTATTTCATGGGAATCTGGAAGTTGATTGCATTTTAACAGTTTTGCACAGGTGGTGCTGAATATTGACTTCATGGGGGAATTAAGTTTCACTCACCAACATGCATCGTATGTATCCTTAAGGTCATCCTAACTAAACCTTTGTTAGACCTTGCACTCTGTTAGTTGTCTTTACTTGCTAGTGACTTCTTCCCTGCTGGTACCAGGATTTTTTTTCTTTGCTTGTTTGTCACCTGTAAGGCATAGTGTGAAACCACTTCTCAACCACATGCATGTCTGCCTTTGTGCATAAATCTATTTGCAAACAATATTTGCTCAAGAGTGCTACTTAAAAAAACACACACACACCAAAATGCACTAAAACCAATTCAATGATGATTTTACGTGTCTACACCAGAATTGCATTGTTTTAAAATGAAAGAAATTAAATAATTCTCTCCGTTCAAATATTCCATGAGAATGCAGAAATGTTTTGGCCCAGCTTTGGGCTGTGCTCCTATTGGCCTAGCGCCCCACCACGTGGTCGGGCAGTCACGCGCTTTCCAGCAACCCGTCAGGAAGAAGAAAAACAAAACAAACCCGCGACTGTGCAGACTCCATTGAAGAGAGGACCCTCTTATTTCCAAAGGGGACAAACAAAAGATCCGAAACGAGGTGAGACGTGTGCACGGGCGTCTTGAAAGTGAGTGTGACCGCATATGTTTGGGGGAGTTTGTCCCGCGGCGGAGGGTTAGCCGTGAAGCTAACAGTGCGTTGTTGTGGGCTTCAACTGGCATGAGGAAGGGGGCGTACGAGGCCATACTGTCACCTGGTATGAGGAAGGGGGCATTTGAGGACACACTGTCGGCGGGGTGCGCGTGAAAGCGAAACAGGATCCGTCTGTGCTGCATTGACTAGAAACACAATTTGGGTAAAGTAAGACGTTTAACGTGTTTGTTCTTGCGCATTGTGGTTTACCTAACGTTATCTCCTTGAAGAACAGCTACGGCGTTGAATTGTAACGTTAGCTAGCTAACGCTTCGTGGTGATCTCAGTACATTTCCATCAAAGACAAATGTCAGTTAGCGCCAAATATGCCCACATATTATTACATTGAATGTCATTTAGCTGACGTATTTATCCAAAGCGACTTAGAATAGGTGCATTTCAACCATAAGGATACAAACATAGAACGGCGAGAAACAAGAAAGTGCAATTTCATCAAATAAGCCGATTTTTCGATACATTGTTTTTTTTTCAATTAGAATATAATTAATTGATCGGTTTGTTTAGAAATGTGGTTACACGATGAACCTGCACTTGTAATATAACGTTACGTTTTACATGTAACGTTAGTTTTTAACTGTCCAAAGCATGTTACACTTTTTTTTACAACATACCTACCGCTTTTTGGCGTGCCATGGTTGTGCTAAAGAACATAAACTAACCGTATTTAACTATGTTTGTGGTGCAGAAGACTTAATCTGGCCAGCGAAATGTCCGACACTGACTTTTTGAAGGCAGCCCGTGCTCTCTGGAGGTACACGCCCCCCAACACAAGACTCGCACACTGCTGCTGGAAAAGGGCTCGACACATCTAGAAATTTCCATGCGATGTGAGTTAAATAATGCTCCCGAATCAGGCTTATCTTTACACGGGTGACATATCTGGACTAAAGCTTTCTTTGTGATGACCGATTACGATGGATTTCATCCTCAACAACTCGCTGTATAGTTGTTTAATCCAAATTTGTCAGACTTGCGTATGATTATTATTTGCGTATGGTTGTTTTCAGCACAAATACTAACAAATGCCACAAATTGATGGGAAATCTTATGTTGTGGTCAGGTTTCGTCGTTGGTCGTAGATAACAATAAATATATCTTTTTATATATCTAGGCCACGGGCAGATAGGCCTCCAACTTGTTTATCTTCGCCCTCAACCGACCTTGATATGGGCTGTTTTGCATGTAGCAGTTTCCGGGCTTGACAATCATGGTGGCCAATTGGGAACGTCTGGAGGCGGGAAGCAATTTCCCCTTGACCAATAGGGATGAAGGATTTGGTGGGTGTTGGCCCTCTGGGTTAGATTGAGTTTTGTTTTGCTTTGCTGAGGATCTGTAACGAGTGCAGTGACTGGGGAGATACAAGTGACATCTTTAGATTCGTTGTTGTCGATAAAAGGTAATTTTTAATTCGTAGCCGCCTTTTAGATAAGGTTAATGTTGAGATGTCGACGTTTGTGCAATCTGACTGCTTCATCCAAAAAGTGAATCTATCACAATAGGATATAGAGATATCATTTTGTATTCTTAAAAGATTGTATTACAAAGTTTTATATTTTCATTTCTATTTTCGTACCTTTTTTATGTAGTGTTTTGGGTTTTTCTACTGTGTTATACTGGTTGTAATGCATGTTTTTGGCAAACTGCCATGCTCAGTCTCCTGTCATCAGCTGTTGCAGTGTCTTAACTAGATCTATTACAATAGATTTAATTAATGGTGCTGGTTAAATAAAAGCATTTGCAACTACATCATTATCATCTCATACATCAAACAAAGGGTATTTTGAGAACCCTTTTTATTTTTGTTTATGAACCAGTTATCTTAATTTAGTTGTGACCATGTGCTTGTTTAGCTGTAGCAGATGATCCCAAAGTGAGATATAACAAAAAGAACCATGTTGAATCTTCTTCAAATAACATGAATATGATTAGTGTGTCCCTGTGAAAATATTTCTGGTTATCATGAAAAGTGAAATGCCTAGACTTTTTACACATAAGGCTCTGGTGCTATATTTATGGTGAACTTGAAGTCAGGGACTTTTTCATTTAAATTTGACTGAGAAAGTTGCTTGTTGAGCATCACCAGTAAAGCTTTACTTCATTCTTGTGTCATGTCACCTGTTGCATGCAATATGTTAAATGCCATACCAGAATATTTGGTTAATTATTGACAATGTTGATGCATTGTTAGACTTCTCTATGTAGCCTTAGTTCTTTGGACTGGACCCATTGGAAAAATTGTTGTCATCCTTCGTCATTTGTACAATTACATAGTGGAGCCACTAGGAGCCATGTTAAAATAAACCCAAGTAACCATTTACATTTTGGCCTACTTAACTATGTATTTTTCTCAATTTAATTAATTTGATTGACCTTGTTAACGGCAGACGTTTCAACCTGTCACAGCAAAAAAAACGCGGGTGGGGCTGAAAACATATCTAAGGCCGGGCAATGCAGCAACACGATTAACAATGACATTAGTTGCACCTTTTTTCAAAGTCAAAGTGTGTGATTCGCGGAAGACTGTTTTCCCTTAGGTTACCACACTCCATACCTTTTCCTATGATCATGTGTGCTCCCATTGCAATGGCTCCGTGACACCCCAATTTGGGGCTGACTGGCTTCCAGTAATCTTCCGATAGTTGTGTAGTTGTGTTGCAGAGCAGCTGTGGATTAGACCTAGATATCTGAAGTAAAACTTACATCTCAGTTGGGACATGAACTGCTGCTCAAACGCATTCATTCTCAACACTCAACATCAACTCACCCAACACATTTTGTTTAGCATGTGTATTTTTAAATCCTCAATAGAGTTGAACTCAACAATGTGGCTGTTTTAAGAGGCGTGCTGCTTAGTGCTTTTTATCCAGTAAGGAATCAGAGGCCGACTGGTCTCAGTCACTCACTCCAGATAAGACACTGCTGATTGGCCTACTTGGATCACGTCCAATATTATGAGGGGGAGAATGTGAGCTGTTTGCATGATAGTGATGCAACGAGCACAGTCACCACTATGTTCCTCTTTTTGTTCAGAGCTCAACTAATAGAAGGGAGGAATCACTGGGTAGTATGGGGAAATATGAATACTTATTGCTGTTTTTACTTACCGTAATAAATGGCAACAAATGAACCCTAAACATATTATTATCCCGTTTGCATGAGGCTTTCTTTTAGCCACTTCATGAATTAATTAATTAATCAATCCAATTGTTCGGCATTGGGAGATTTATTTTTTGCAGCTGCAATCCAAACTGATGCCGCAAAGAAGGCTGTTGTGCGAGTCCATTTTGAGATCATTTTAATCAGCATTTGTGTGAACCTCACATCCCTGAGCAAGACACCTAAAACCCTCAATTGCTCCCCAGGCAAAATGTTTAAAAAAAACATTGGTTGAAATGCAATGTAAGTTGCTTTAGATCAAAGCGTCAGAATGACATGTAATGTAATACAAAGAAACCATGCATTTGTAGAGTGACTGGATCGTGACACCACATGTCAGACTTAGTTGTCAAGGGACCATAAAGAACAAAAGCACATTTGATTCTAAATAGTACAAGAAGACATTTGATACGACCAACATGTGTGCTGCAGCAGTTGACAATGATGCAACCATGGTGCATTGTAACAACATAGTCAAAAGTCAATCCAATTACTGAGTGAGGGTAGTGTTCTGTTACCTTAAGCCGCCCCTTGTTTCTAACTAACTAAACTAAAATTCTCTATCCCTATACTCTTTTGAGATGGAAGCATGATGCGGCAAAAATGATGTCCTATTGCAAAATTTCTGTGTCCCTCAATTTAAATCTCTTTTTGGCAAACATTTCGTTTTTTTTACATTTGCTCTATAAGATAAAACAGAACATCACAAATGTTACTCTTACCTAAGCCCTACAAATATCTAATGCTGGCAGGTTTTATCACAGAACCAAGTCTGACCAAAGCCTGAGACGGGTATTCAGCTCTGGTCTTTTTGGACCTGTCGGGCTCTCTCATTAATAACCGACTCTACATCACAGCATGTGTGAGCTACAGAGCAGTGGGTTGGATTGTGTTAAATTCTGCTACTGGAAGGTATTCAGTGCAGATTTGCCTGCAGAGGTGAGGAGCGTTGTGACTTGTTTGCTGCATGTTTGGCACACAAAGCCTTTCTGTTCGCTTCGAGAGCATCAGGAGCAATGCCACTGCAGTTACCCTTGTGTTCAGGCCGTATGCTTGCTCATTCTAATTCTGGTAAGAGACACCAGACGCAGGTGCTAATAATGATCACCATCACAATCTGTATTCAAGAGGCTGAGCTTCCAGAATAAACATACATAATCATTAAAACGGTGTACATGGATATTTATGTGTATAGACTTTAGTGTTTGCAGTGCTTGCATGTTGTTTTGATTTTTGCAAATGTGTTACTTTTGCATTCACTGTTGTACTCGTAGTGTTGTATTGATGTGTTTTTTTGTCACTTCCTGTCTATTTGCAAAGTACTGCAAAGGGATAGAGCTCTGGGGTGAAAAGTGCCTTTTTATTCAGTCAGCTGCCATGTGTGAAGAATGGATGTTGCTCCCCTGGCCTCAGAGGAGTGGGATTGGTGTAGGATTGTGTGTCAGCTGTTCACTGCGGGGGTCATGTCTCCATGCAGATCTTAATTTATTTGCTATGCAAAAGCAGCAAAGAACCCGATGATGAGTCACTAGGTGTTGCAGGAAAGTGAGAGAACAAGCTGAGAATGAGGAGAGGGTGGAATTTGATTATTGAAAATGAGGTTACGGTTAAGCTTGATGAACGCAAAGCAAATCAGATGCACTCGGAACGAATGTGTGGGGGCAGTTGGGGGCTTTCCAAACGAATAATGGGGGCAGGGTTCGAAATACTCTCCACAGTTTTTATTCTTCTAAGAAGCTTATTCTCTCAACAACTTGCAGCTGCCACTGGGTAGTCAGAGAGCTGCGCTGCACTTTGCTAATAGACTTGCTGGTTCAGTGTGTTGCTTAAAAGGAGGGTGCAATGAATGTCTTTTAAAGGCAACTAATTACAGATACTTTTTATTGAAAGTATCTGTAATTAGTTGCCTTTAAAAGACATCTAAAGCCCAGGACGCCCACTGACTAACACTTATAATCCCAAGGGGAATGTTGGCAACAAGACATTGGACCAGTTTCTGACATGTTATCAAAAAAAATGATTACATAAATAAATAATTGATAGAGCAGTCATCAGACTACTCATGTAAATTTGAAACGCCCACAACAGGTGGCCACTTTGATAAAGTCCTTTTCACAGTGTGCAGCTAGAGAGATTGTCTGCCGCATGGCAAAGAGGATTTCTGAAGCATGCCTGGTCTGGTTTTCCCTACAATGATTAGTTGACTCATTAACGATTGCACCGCCAGAGCATTTAGTGCGCTCAATGTTTGGTCCTGTTTGAAACAAACGTTTTTCTTTTTCTTCTCTTTGTCTTTACTATGGTTAAAAGGGATTTCACAGACCTATGGAATGGATGTTCTGGGACAAATTTGCTGCAGTGTTGCATTGTTTACAGTGATGTCCTCATTTGTGACAAGTGATTTTATTGGTCAGTTTTGGGTTTATTTACAAATTTTTGCCTCTGATTCTTAAGAGTGTGGTTACTGTCACGATGACTTCACTCACATTTGTTTTTGTTGACTGCAGTTTTAAAGCCCCGAGTTTTGTCCTCCGCCAACTTGTTTTATATTTTATATGTCTGTTTATATATAGAGCAAACCCCTCTATTTAGCAAACTTTATAGTTTCCTATAAATTATTATTCCTATAGGAATAATAATTGACTAGATGAACCATATCCATTGAAGACCACCTGGAACTAGCAATTGAGAATGTTACTCATGTTTCAGCATATTTTACTGAGGTAAAAAAATCATATGAGAACCAGACTTGTAGACCAATCACAATTACTTTTGGAACCAGAGGCGTCGCCCCCTCAGAGCCATTGAAAATATTCCAAGTTCAAAGCTTTTCATCACTGGTTCCCGTGACAATCTACAGCTTTTTTTATAAGGGAGCCAGTCCCTTGTCAGATCACAGGAACATGGTACCCTTACCGTGTGAAATATTACTTGTTTATACACTTATCTATGCGGCTGCATGGTAAGATAACACAAGCATCAGGGAGGGAGGGGTTCTGCGTGTTTGGCAGCACAGTGATGATAATTTGTGGCAAGAAAAAGTGTGTTTAAAAGGTTTTTTATTCTAAAGTGCTGTCTCTTAGCCTGCTAGCTCCTATAGCAATATCAATATCATATCCTGTTCCACTTGCTTTTTTGCCTTTTGGGTGAATTAAGATTGTACTTTCTTTTCTTACCTCACCAGAAGACCTTTGTAAAATGGGTTATTATATCCTACACAACTATATCAACCTCAGAACAATTTATACATCTGCAGACCGGAAAGGAAAGGATTGTGTGTTTTGCTGCTGCCATCTGCTTTCAGTTCTGGTATCAATAGCTCTCACGGTTCATTTCAGGAGAAGCAAAACATCTGTCCTTCTAAATAACATTGCAAATGAGGACGGGATAAGTAATCGATATACATATATTGATGGGATGTCAGTATGCCTGTTGCATTGGGTGCGAAATAAACTCAGCAGTTTAAAAAAAAACAGCTGCATGGTATTTGTGTAATATTTCTTTTTTTTTTTATCCATTGATTCTAAAACTTCTGCTCTGTGCACGCTCTATTTTTACCACAGACCCGAAGCATACAAGACCACAAGAGATCAGACCAGACCAGACCAGGTGGAGCCCAACATTGACACCCTCTTTCCCCTCCCCCTCAGCCCCCCAGGCTGCATCCACCAGATCGTCTTCATTTAGCAGTAATTTTATCGCTGCTGCTGCTATAAACTCTGACCTCAGCGAAGGGACCGAAGGCCCAGAGGTTTCCCTAGTTGACACTCTAAGCTGTGCTCTGCGATGCCACAGGTATGAGGGACGACAGAGGGAGGGGGCACACTCTTTCCTCATGCATGAAATAAAGTCATAACAGAAATGTTCAATTCAAAACTGAATTTGAGTGAGACAAAACCGTTACCCAAAAAGTAAGGATAACATGGAAGAACTTGGTTTATCAGATTTTCATTTTTTGCATGTTGACTGTCTATTACTGTCTGTCCATTTGAGTGTTTTATTTTCTCATAAAAAATAAATAAATAAAAAAAATCAAATTCTGTGCTGTTTCAGCCTAGTGTCAGTGGGATGGATCCTCCCTTTGCTGACGCCTTTCAGAACTACTCCTTTGCTGACCAGGCCCTCACCAGCACCGAGCTGCTCGCCAGCAGCTCTGACCCAGTCTTCATGTACGAACTGGTAAGTGACACATACACATCATCAGAAAACATTAGTCAACTAAAAGTGTGGGCATAGTTAATAGCTAGGACATGATTTAGCATATGCAAAGATGCATTTACGTACCATACATTCCAAATCAAGAGTTATACAAACGTAAAGGGAAAGGGACGCAAACCATTTGTGTCCAGGTGGAGAGGGGTTGGCTACAGTTTGTGTTGACCGCCTCATGGTCCTGGAGGCAAACAAGTCGAGGAGGGGTGGCAGATTGTAGTCAATCCTGAAAAACATTATTCTGAGCGGGTACTCTACAGTTTGGAGTTTAGTTTCACTTCAACGTTCCTGTTCAATACTTGACATTAATAGCTCTAAATCCGCAAAACAGTAGCCTTGTATTAATCGGAAAACTTCAATGGAAAAGGTTAATTAAGGTTAATCCGTTACTT
Organism: Pungitius pungitius; assembly: GCF_949316345.1. NCBI lineage: Eukaryota > Metazoa > Chordata > Actinopteri > Perciformes > Gasterosteidae > Pungitius > Pungitius pungitius. The sequence continues at coordinate 9,954,288 of NC_084915.1, read as the reverse complement.
TCTACCTTATTACATTACATTACATGTCATTTAGCTGACGCTTTTATCCAAAGCGACTTACAATAAGTGCTTTATCATGTAGTGTAGTGGAAAAACACTGTTGCGCACAAGCAGCCCCACCCGTATCAAAAAACAATATTAGGTTACATGTTGCAAACTACCAACAAACCTCAGGGAGGATTTTAATTCCCAGCATAGTAAGTGGCACAAGGGTGTTTTCTTTTTTAATTAATATAACCTTTAATCTTATACTGGCATATTCCCAATAAAAAATACATCCATATGCTTGGATGCATTTTTGCAGTTTGCCTCCTTGTGCGAGCAACAACTGTGGCCCAATGCATAAGGTTTTCAGCTCCTCCATCAGTCCGGGAAACACTTCATGATGATTTTGAAAATATCTAAAATAAGAGGGTCATCCTCAAACTGTATGGAATCGGACATCTCTTCTAATCCCCCGCCTGGTTGACTCCCCTCCCTGTTTGTTTCCTCTCTGCAGGACAGAGACATAACCCACCGGCAGAGCCCCTGTCGGGACAGCATCTTGGGAGACGGAGGCAAGGAAGCGGAGAGCTGTGTTGATCAGCTCATGGGGCTGGGCGAGTGTGAGACAGTCTGCAGCAGCCCAGCGTTCGAACAGTGGGACTCCTACTGGGAAGATGTCACCAGGTACCGGATCATTTATTTATGTGTTTGGGCTTATTTTAGACTCGGTTAAAAACAACCACACATTAAGACATTAATGCATACCGATGAATTTAATGGAAATGGCATAGGTACAACTTTCCTTTAACATTTCAGTTACAAAAGTACTGTCTGAGGCAGTCCCCTGTGTCCTCAGGTGCTGCGGAGCCTTTCCTGCACATATCCTGATGTTTTGCTGCTAAAATAGTTAGTGTACTTGCCACAGATGCATCATCCATATCTATGGCTTTAATGCACTATTAGTTGTATTGTTAATTCATCTCTCACAATACTTTATCCATGAATGGCCAGACCTTATTTCCAACATATTGTAAAGCGTAACATACAATGAAAGCTTTGACTGTTGATACTACTGCATGTCTCTGTCATAAACAGATACACTCGGCTGGCCAGCTGTGACGTCTGGGGCACCAAAGAGGTAGATTTCCTTGGATTAGATGACTTTTCTAGTCCCTACCAGGACGAGGATGTGATTGGTAAAACCCCGACGCTTGCTCAGCTCAACAGCGAGGATTCGCTGCCTGTCGTCGAGGCGCTCTGCCCACCTGCTGACGTGGCGCTGCCCGCCCCTCAGCTTCCGCTGCCCCAGCTTCCCTGTCACAGCAAGAGAGCACTGTTTCCTGGCCATGGATTTGGCCCCGGCTCGGCGCGGCCCCCTCCAAGCTCCACATCCTCTTTCCGTACTCCCCGTTGCTTTCGCCCAGACTTTCCTGAAAGCACCAAAAAAGCCACCAGACCTATCCCCTCCAGCACTGAGACTATGGCTAAGAACCAAAACCTCCTAAGTCTCACGCAAGATCACGGCCACGCTGAAACCAAGCCCTACTGGCGAGGAACCAAGATGGCCGCCCCAACTTCTTACGGCACCGACTTTGTGCGAAAAGCTAAAGTCCGTGTGAGTGCCGTGCATAAGACTCAGCCCGACGCGCCCTCCCAGGCGGAGTTTGAGAAGTCACTTCCACCTCTTCCTCTCTCCCAACCCCAAGATGAAAAGGCCTGCAATTCGGCCACGGCCACCTTGGTGGTGATTCCTGTTGCTGCGGGCAGTGGCTTTGCCAGCCTGACGAGCTTTGAGAGGAGGGCAGAGGGGACTGTGACGAGCGAAACGCCTGTAGCCTGGTCTGCCCCCGTGCCACAGCAGGTTGAGGCGAGCCCGGTCCTGGAGGGCAGCGCACCCGGACTGGCTGGCGGTGGCGACGTTGTGGGCGGGGCGAGCCAAGGCAGCACGGATCAGGCTGTCGAGGGGGCGGAGAAAAGCAAGGAGGAGGAGCACAACTACTCACTGTTCCTGACCCACAACAGACTTGCCATCAGGTCCCACACCAAGCAGGAGAATGAGGAGGAGGAGGAGGAGGAAGAAGAGGAGGAGGAGGAGGAGGAGGAAGAGGAAGAAGAAGATGAGGAAGATGCGGAAGATGCGGAGGAGGAGGAAGGCGATGGGCTTGAGCTCGATGACGAAGACCACGATGAGGGTTTTGGCAGTGAGCACGAGCTGTCTGATAATGAGGAGGAGGAGGATGAGGAGGAGGATGAAGACTACGAAGCCGACAAGGACGATGACATGAGTGATGCCTTCTCCGAGCCAGGTAGCCGCCCGTCTTCTTTGTGCTTCTGGTTGGGTGTGACCAATAAATGATGTGTCATTCTTTGAGTCATTTGTTTACTTCTGAAATGATGACCGTTCTTTCTTTATTTCCCTCATCATTTAAATACAGAGTTTTTTCTATTGCGCTGATATCCTCCCCGCCCTCCTGTTTTCTCCAGGCTGCGACATGGAGCTAACGGAGGACATAAAAGGCCTGACAGCAGGAGTCTCCAGCCGGAAGAGGGGCAAGCGTCGCTACTTCTGGGAGTACAGCGAGCAGCTCACCCCCTCCAAACAGGAACGAATGCTCAAGCCGTCTGAGTGGGACAGACACACGCTGCCTAGCAACCTTTACCAAAAGAACGGGCCTCTCCATGGTAAACACATGCAGTACATATATCAGATTATGAAGCGTATTCAATAGCCTTATGAGAATCTAAAATGGAACGACTTTAGGATTCTTTTTATTTTTGAAATGTAATTTCCCCACGTCAATCGAACATCATAAAACGTATCTAACATGCCTTTTAGTAGAGACTGCAGTGCTACAGCACTGCTTCTCTCAGCGGGACTGTGGCAGTTGGGACTAACACAACAGCAGCTGTGCACAGCATGTTGCAGTGATACTATAGTTTAAATGATCACATGTTCAAATGCCCTGCACAAGCACCAAATACTTTGTGTTGCATTCATATCCCCGTTAATTTGAGCCTGCTGTTTAGATTGTGGTCCATTGTTCCCAATTTCTTATTCAGTCACAGATTGTTTGACATGCAACAAATACTAGTAAATCAGGAAGCAGTGCGAGACTAATTGACCACGGAAACTGCAATGGCTGTCGCACATACTTGTGTAGGGAGTCATCGCTGACGCCTCCTCTCATTGGTTGTCATGAAGGAAAGTACATGCTGAAGAAGTCCCGCCGCACAGACGTGGAAGACCTGACCCCAAATCCACGCAAGCTGCTGCAGATCGGCACCGAGCTCCGTAAACTGAACAAGGTCATCAGCGACTTGACGCCCGTCAGTGAACTGCCGCTGACCGCAAGGCCGCGGTCCCGCAAGGAGAAGAACAAGCTGGCGTCCAGGTAACGCAAGCGCTGCACATGCACACCAGAGGAGTGTTTTTCACAAGTTCACATGTTTTAAAAAGGTTTCGCTGCTTCGACCACGTGTGTAGTTTAGAGGTTAGTTGTAGCCAATCTGTTTATTGTTTCCCCAGGGCCTACTGTTGCGCATTAGTGAACTGTGCTCATCTGTTGTTTATCTTAGAGCTTGTCGTTTAAAAAAGAAGGCCCAGTATGAAGCAAACAAGGTGAAGCTCTGGGGACTCAGCACGGAATACGGTATGTTGCCCCAGTTTTACACCGTTCTAATCAAACTTTTTCACATTCAAAATTGACCTTCAGAACTTTGAAAATGATCACAAAAGGGGGGGGTTTACCATCAACGGTTACTGAGTGCACTAATGTTTTGGTGGTGCTTATTTGTGTCTTCAACCATGTGCCCACTGCAGATCGGCTGCTCTTTGTGATCAATGCCATCAAGGAGGAGATAGTTTCCAGAGTGGAGGACTCTACTCCGCGTGCGACCAACATGGCTGACACTCTGGAGCACCTCATCAAGGAGACACTCGGTGAGAATCACTGTTGAGCCTTCATCATCATCATGTTATGAAGACAACAAGATAATACAGGGGAAAAATGGATGCATTTAACTAGAATAAATGGGATATGTGTGTATGCCTGTATGTAATGTATATACATATGGAGTGGGTCCAACTCAATCTGAACAGGAAGGTTTATCACAGTAATATAGTATATTTTCTTTAGGTGCAATGCAAAAATCCTCATGTATTTGTTTCTTACATGAACAAGTTGTTTTACAGAAGATGCTCTCATGTGTCTTAATGCAGTGTCATCACCTGTTGCTGGGGAGACTTCAGATTTTGTCAATAAGATCTTGGAGAACACCGGACACGGCGATCCCACCGGCGGACTGGTCGGCCTGCGAGTCCCGACCTCCAAAGTCTAGACAAACTGCGGTCCACTGAGAGCAGTGGGCTAAATATTACCACCGTGCTGTCCCATTGTAACTATGCTCCCTGCTGCATGCCCCCCCCACTCCCCCAACCCAAAGTCAATACACATTGTTAGTCACACAAACACACACATACCGCTCCCTATGTGTACGTATGTGTGCTTGTTTTAGCCATGCACCTGTACAGGATACACCTTAGCTTACTCTCTGCACACTGTGCGCAGAGTCAGCGTGTCACTCTCCCCACCCATCGTCAACGTCTGTTGGGGAAAGCGCCTCTAGGAGCAAGAGATGGTTCGGTGTATAGCTAATCGCACATCCTAAATCCGCTGGTGACTATAAGATGTGTTTAGCATAGTGTTGTGCGGGATCGAATCTGTTGGAGGTTTGCTTCCAGGGCGCAAAGACAGTCACACGTCCGGAATACTTTCACACAGTTCATCTGAGGTTTTAACCATAGAGGAAGAATTGTTACACGTCGGACACCATCCGAGGTCGGGGAAAAAAGGAGTTTCAGTAATCATTTCCTAGAAGAGACTCACCTTCCATGGCAACACAAATGAACTCAAGTATGTTGAGCACACCCACTCACAAAAAAAGACTTTGAAGTCTACAGCTTTGGTTGCGAGGAAAAAAAACAAAATCAGAAGAAGGTTGGGCCGAGGCATTTTGGGGTGGCAGGAAGTATTTTGTATTGAAGGCCTCAATATGTTCATGCCATTCCCTGTTTGCCAATCAGGTCTGATGGTGTTAAAAAGTTCACATTTAGGAAACGAAAGCTCGTAAACAAAAAAAGCAATACAAGCTTAAAGTCAAAATTGGAATCAAGCGATTAAGCAACGGAGATCCTGCTGTTTTCATCCGGCAGGAGAAAGCTTAATGCTTCAGTTTGACTATGACCGCTTAAACAGCAGGAGGTGAACGAGGCGAAAAAGTGTGTGGAGTTTGGTGCTTTTGGTGCTTGTTTTAACTGGACCGGGTGAAACGGGCATTTTGCCGGAATGGGAGCCGACTGAGTGAGATGTTAGTGGTGGAGGTGATGGATGACAAAGAGTGATGCATCTCCTTTAGAAAAATGTACATAAGTGTCTCCTGGTGAACAGCAGCACTGGCTCCCCTATTTGTACAGTAGAGATGACCAGGTGTGTTCATACTAGTGTTTGATCAGAGTTCTATTCATTGTGCCTTGTGTATGTATGTGTGTGTTACTGTAAGTCTGAGTGAGTATATGAGAGGGACTGAACGAGAAGAGGTGATTGGTCAGAACTCCCTGAGGTCCAGCCAAGGAGAGAACAGCTTTACACAGAGGGAGGTCATTGGTTGAGTGCGAGGAGGGAGACTATTGTGGGTTTTGTTGTGTATTTCAGTTGTCTAAAGATATTCTGAATGTACAAAAATAAGTGGAAGCTTTCGTTGCGTCATGCCACAGAGTCTGTGTATATGGGAGGGCTCTGCGATGGATTCCTTTTGTTGTTTTTTTGGTACTCTTGTCTTTTAGGGATCGGGGGAGGGTGAAGAGATATTTTTGTTTTAGAGTTACAAAAAAATATTTGCACACTATATTTTGATTGTTTTTTTGTACCAAAGACACATGCAACAAAATGGCGACCAGCCAGTTAAAGTAAGGTTTTGCACAGCTTAACTGACGCCGTATTGAATGTAAGAAATGTGGGAGGGTCAGGGAACTTCGTAGAACTGTGAAATTAGCTTGGGTCCAATTCTGTACAGAAAAGGAATATTCAGTCATGTTTTTAAGAATATGAAAATGAACTCCATCTGTGGGCTTCTCCAGTAGATGTGTTGCGTAGCGAGCACTTCATTCCTGAACTGGTTCCTCCCTCCTCGTGCTAATTGCTCTTATGGCGCAAACTAGGACAAAAAAAAAACCAAGAGTGCGAGTAGATAAGCTATGTTACCTTTTTGTTTGTCAAAATGTCACCAACAATAACCAAAATGTTTTGTTCCTGGTGTCACTTGTTTGATTTCTGTATTTAGATGAGGTCTAGTCCATTAACCTAATTGTGTTTTAGAGTACTATGTATAAAATGTCTATCAATGGTAAAATGCCACTTTCATGACAATGGATTAGTTTTTAAGCATGACACACCTCTAAATCTTATCTTTGCATTGAGTAAGTTAGTGGAAAAAAAAAAAAAGAAAAAAAATAGTGTTATATTTTTGTACTTTAGCTGCCTGCTATCTTTCCTGTTGGTTTGTAAGTATTTGTTGAGTGGAGAGAATGAAATAAGGGGGAAAAGAAGAGAACGGTCTGAAAGAGCAGTCTGTTGATCTGATTCTTTGATTTATTAGCCGACACATGACCCTATCTGTTTCATTTACTGGTTGAGGGATTTACAGAGAATTAGGACTGGATTTATTTAAAACACAATGCAACAAAGCCACGGACTAGTTTGGGTGATCTAATGAGGAGAAGAATGAGGACGTGCCGTCCTTAGAAGGACAGGCAATGAAAGCCAAAGCATTGGAGTGTTTTCCTGTATTGATCTGTGCATTGTGATCCCGATGTTCACACATGTTCCCCTTTTCACCATGAAATCGGGTTAAATTTTGCATTTTCTGGGATTGGCATTTGTTTTCTGCCTAACCTTCCCTTTGGTACTCTGCTCACATTCTTCCTGACCAGCCAAAGCCGCGGAAATTACACTCTTCACCAAAACATGTAGAGTTACAATATCCAGGCCGCAGTTCGGCGGCTTGTCCAAACTTAAGAAATGCATGATGTCTGCATGCGTGCCTTCCTGCTGACTCCTTAGACAAAATGCTGCTCTTCCCAGGAATTTTAAAGTTCAACCAGAGTTCCCTCCATTAACAAGATAAAATAAACAAAAATACATGTTTGGCATAGCTGAATTCAGGTTAGTTTGAAGGGGAGAAAGTACTCCTTGTCTGGTGATGGCCATGCAGAGCTGTGGTCTTTTTGTAATGTGTTATTGAATAACAGCTAGTGCTTAATCTATATAGGTATATATATATATATATTATATTTTTTACAGATTTCTGTTCCATCTAAAAAGGGAGAAATGGTGCTTTTTTTCAGAAAATAGAATGATGGGTATCAGAGATTCTTATTTGACTTCTTATTGCTAGTTGTAGCCTAATCACTTGCTCTCCCCTACCGTCCATAGCTATTTTCTTAGTACTGATTCATTTTTGTAAATAGACAATAAGTCTATATGTACCTTCTAAATGTTAGATATATGTATAGAAAACTATCTTATATGTTTGAAAACAAAAGCACTTTGTCCAAAAAAGGAAAAAAAAAAAAAAAAAAAAGAAAGCATTTTTTTTCTTCTTCCATTTGCTGCTAAAAGGCCTGGCGTGAATGCTGCAAGTGTACTTGGTGACTACTTGCTCGGATAGGTCTATTACCTGACTTGGCCAGGTCTATAAACTGGCAGGAAACCGGTGCGCGATCTGACGAGGCTTAGATCGAAATGTTTCTGTAGCCATGTAATGATATGAGGTGCTGTATGAGCATGTATCATTGCTTGGCTTTGGGAGGCCCAGACAGGATAGATTTATTTCCTGGTCAGGAAATGTGTTTGTGGTCTTAAAAAAATAAATAAATAAATAAGGGTTTTGATTCCAGGGCCCCTACTTTGATCCTGATGCTGAACCCTTTGGCGTCATGATTAATTTGCCTTCAGTAGAGGTTTCCTATGGAAAAAATGGATTCTGCTTTGGCTTCCTCTTCAGGGTGATGTACAGTGTAGACACATTTCTCCAGAGAGCTATATTGTTATAATTTGTAAACTGATTTCTACTTGTGACTTAATGAGGAGGAAGAGGAGGAGGAGGAGGAGGAGGAGGGGGGGTGGTGGTGGTTGAGCCCAGAGCGCCCAGGAAGAGCCTGTCTGAAAGATGCTGTTCCGGGCGCCTTGGGGGAGGTTAAAATATCATTGTACTGTATGGCAAACCAGTCTCGAAAGGAGACTCAATCTGGATACTTATTGCCTTTTTAAACTTTTCACTTACACACAAAACAAAAAAGAATTACTTGGCAGAGGGGTCTGTTGCCGAAGTTTGTGACATCGCCCTGCCAATACATTGTCAACAACAACACAGCCGTTCAGCCCGATCGGCTCAAAACAAACCTTGACTGAAGTAGAAGACGTGAAATGTGTCCGGAAAATGGCATCAAAATTGTCAACTCCTTGTGCTCACCTGTATCTTTTGGGACTACTTTTGAAGCATTTTTCAACTACAATTCTTCCCCGGTCTGGAAGGGGGTCGCCGGTTGTTGAGAGAGCCGGTTGGTTGGCCAGCGTCAAACCAGCCACACGGTGTGTGTGTGTGTGTGTGTGTGTGTGTGTGTGTGGTGTTTTGTAGACGAAACTAATTCAAGAGAAGAGTCCTCACAGGTTTTTACATTTAACATGTTGAGCGCAAGCGGGGAAACTTTACATTCAGACCAGGAGACTCTGTGGCATTTTAACAGTCAAGGAATTGAGTGAAAATCTACGCAAGTAAAACTATTCCTTATTCTTTTTATTTCTGATGATATAAATCCTAGTCATTCAATTATTAAGCTAGCGTGTGTAACTTTGTGCTCCTCTTGTCCAATAAAAGCAAAGTGGATCCATAAAGCTTTTCTTCAGCAAATCAGGGTAATATTGTTCTTCTATCTGACATATGTGATGTCGTATGAAAAGAAAAAGAACAGAAAAATATATTTATGTATTCCAATTACCGCCATTCTTTACTCTGTACAAAAAAACGTGCGTGTGTGTGTTTATGAATTGTCAATGTCAATCAATATAGTGCAGTGCTCGCTAGACAAACTTTAAAAAGGCCAACAGACGTGTCACAATAATTCCCAGTGTCCCCGCTCTCTCCTGATTGGTATTCTAACTCACACAACCTGCAACATTTTGCTCTCACAAAGGATTTTACTATTTTTCGCCATGAAATCTTGGCACATGGTGCTAAATTACTTTCCCAAGGAATCATCCGATAACGTAGACGGCAACTGTATTAGATCCACTCACCCAGATGCGAACATGTGGTTATTGTTCTCAATGCCTGCATCAAAACGTCCATGTTGGACCAGTCGGAGGAACATCGTTACTCTGAACAGCAGCAGACATGTGATTTATGAAATATTGGGCCGAATGGCCGCTATTGTTAAGTGTGCCATTATTTCTTATGTAAAAGTCAGACTCCTTGATTTGACACCATTGCTCAAAGCCACAGAGGATCTTTATTCCATCTGGGAGGTACAAACCTTTTGTTTCTCCAATTCATGTGTAATTTCAAAAAGATTTCTTTGAAAAAGTTATGCGGTCTAGCAAATACTATTCATAAATACACTTACAATTAGTCAAAAGTATTTCTTGCTGTAATGTTTTTTTTTTTTTTTTTTAACAACAAGCAACCAAAAAACTAGAAAACTTCACCTCCTACTGTCTGTGGTGTCAGATCTCTGAGTCTGGTTTTGAGGTTTTTTGGGGGGGGCAATTTCAACTTTCCTGTCTTGTTCTGACCCATGTGGGCCACCGTATCTTTAGAGGCTGTGTCCTCACTAACCTGCACATGTTTCCCAGTATGAATTCGAGAAATACAGAACTGTCCTCTGTGACAAAAAAAAGAAGAAGAAAAAGCAGTAAGAAAAATATTGTGTGCACGACGATGTCCTGCACAGCACTGAGAGAATCAAGCAACGGAAGTCGTCTCCATTGTTACTCTCAGTCCAATGATTTCGTATTTGCTGCTATTGAATGAGCACAAAGACACTTTTGGTTTTGGTTTGCATGTCCGCGACACGATCGTATTTACAGTCCCTGTCCCTGTTTTTTGTCGCACCTTTTTTACTACGACAGTCAAAAGACCAACACAGTGTTGCTCACCTTGCACTTGATTTTTTTGAATACGATGCCTGCTGAACCAGGTGCCTTTAATCAAATATATGAGAACACAAATCTGCACCTTGGGTCAGTCGGGAGGGGAGTCCCTACACAAACAAGGGGCTTGGTTTCCAAAAACCTTGACCCGAATTACAAAAGTGAACGATCGAATTGTTATTCTAAATCAACACACCTTGTGTAACAGCAGATAGGCTGTTTGTCGTGTCTCCATAGGGTTTACATTTAAAAGTATAAGGGAAAAAATATCAATTTAAACTCCTAAATTGATGTTGTTTTGGGAAACCTGGTTCCTTTTTAACTCTTTCTCTGCCCACTACGCCACATTATGGTTTTTATGTGCATTGGCTGCTGCTGCTATCACCGCCGTGAGTCCGTTTAGAGGAGGACAAGCTTCCACTGTGTCCGAGGCAGAGGGAGACCTGGGCCGGCTTTGTACCGAGTCAATTTAAATTGCATCCTTCTCCATCTGTGGTTTTGAAATGGAGCACCGTGTTGCCGAGTCTTGAGACCTTTTTTTGAGAAAAACGAATCAAAAATCCACAAAAAAGAAAGAAAAAAAAAGAAAGAAGAAGCTTAAAACAGAACTTTCCGTTTTCTTAACTTTGCTATTATAAAGTGCCAGACCCTCCTTGAAGTCAGCACTGAGTCGCTGGGTGCGAACGAAGCGACGAACGGAGCGCGGGGGAGAACCGTGGTGCTAATCTGTCTGGCTGGGTGCTGACGCGGCTGTGTTTTAAAAAGCTCTTTTAGCCATACTGTTCCTCCCGTCTTGTGTTTCTGACTGCTGTATGCTGGTATAGCGGCTGCTGTGCTGATGAATGTGGACTAGTCTTCCTCAGCAGTATCCTAAAGACCAGTGTCTGGGGGAGCTTTTCCTGTTGTGCTAATTCCTGTTAGACTTTAGTCTGGATACAGAGGGAGACTCTTGTCGTCCGGATGTAGATGAATGTTGTATCTTTATATGGCGCCGCCATAATATTATGGTTTGATATTTATGCTGACTCTGTCAAAAGTTGCTTGTTAGAATTTATTTGCCCTAAATTATATTTTTGCTTTGTATTTTCCCTCGATCCCAGTGTTCATACCATTTCTTTGATATTTATTTGTTTTGTCCTGTAGATTAACATGTAAGGGGACATTTCTTTGAAATTAGACTTAATTCCACTGAAACGGGACCTGCCAGGAGTCGGACATCACATGATGTTCATAGACATGAATCAAAGTCACATTGAAACCAGTTTTGCTTTTTTTCACTTAACTTTACTACTTAATCTTCATTATGTCATTTTATCTGGGCAACCAGCGGAGACTCAAGTGTTTGGTCCCCACAAAACGGGAAGATGAACAGAAAACTATAAATAAATCGTAATTTATGTTGGATCAGTGCGAACAGGGTCTGGTATTAATACGCTAAAAATAACAGACTGCACTGACTTCCACCGGATTTGGCTGCCAAACATACAACATGTCATCAGAATAATTTGGGATAATTCCATAAAAATACCACACACAGTGGCTTCGGTTGTTGCCTTCGGCCTTTTATACTCGCTCACAGGAAGCAAGATGTAGTTGGCGCCGCAGTTTCATTTGTGACTTAGATTACACGTCGTCGCCGTCGTCGAGGCGTTTTGTCATCGGAGGTCGGAGGTCGGAGGCAGTGGGGTAGACCAGACTCGCTGGGTCGCCACAGAGAACCTCTCCTCCCCCGGTGTCGTGACTCCCGGCGCTCCGCGGCCTTGAAGCTCGAGTTGGGAGTCGGCTCGCCTGCTCTCTCTGTCTTTGGTGGGACGTTTGTAAGCATTTGATCAGTTTTCTGGGAAAACTGCACCCGAGATGTTTTCAGCCCTCTTGGGTCTTAAAGAAGGGCTTTGGCTCGCAGTTGCCTTGTCAGGGAGCTGCTGATATCAGCCGGGGGGGGCACTTAATGCTGGTGGGCAGAGACCCCTCATCCTACCCTGAAATTATTGTTTGGGGCAGGGGAGTCATTTCCTCTGCTGCAGACTGATCTTTTTGAATCAAAAGACAACGACTCGCCCCTTAAATATATAAACATCCCCTCTTTCCTTATCTTCACACGTCAACATGTAACACTGCAGTGATTTACATCTCCCAGATGGAGAGAGAGAGATATTTAACAAACATGTGCTATAGTATAAACATTTTTTTTTCCTTCAATTTTGATAATCAAGACAGACAGTGAGTAGATTTTATGGTAAAATCATACAAGTCCATGTCGAGGCTTTGGGATGTGCCGTTCATCCTGAGCTCCACGGCTACATGCCATTGTAATGATGCTTGTGGTCTTGTATGGTAACTTATTTGACCAGTTCAACAGCATGGGATCTTTCTGTAATTAGTCCTGTATGTTCCTCTCCCCAGTCTCATTGCTAAGTGCTCTATAATAGATCTCTTGGTGATTATAATTTCTTTAAGAAGTAAAACCTGCAGAAAGTGTATCCTGCTGAAACTAACTTGATCCTCTCTTTAGCAATGACGTCTATATTTGTAGTTCACATATATGCCTGTTCGAATACAATATCTTGACCGTTATATTTATGTTGTGTAATAAATGTTGTGCTGGGTTTTTACTTTTTATTTTATCTAACTTTCTTTTGTTCAAGTTTCTTTTTGGATGCACAGTCAGCGGCTTTGTGCACAGGCACGGAAATCTAAAAGGTGTTTTGGTTTTTTTTTGGTTTATACTGTAAAACTCATTCTGTTTCAGAGCTTCTGACATCCTGCGGACACATGCCCGGAATCTCTGTTGTGTTATTGTGCCTCTCTTCTTTTCTTTTTTTTTAAACCATTCTTTCTCTGTTGTATCAGCTGGAGTTGGTACCACAGCTCTGCTTGTAACCACAATAGTCTGATTATGTTTATTGATTTGAATATCAAAATAATAAAACCATTAGCACCCCATCCTAAATCGTGTGAGTTAATTAGTTCAACTTTTAGGATCGCTTCAATGAAGACCCCAATGTACATACAGATTTAAATTGACTTTCATAGTAGTAGAAGCAACAACAAAAAAAACACCACAGGTCTTCTCATTCCTAACAACAAAATATGTTTGGGAATTAATTAATACTATTGTGTATTTTTCTTCCTAAAGTACATTTTTTAGCAGTAAATACAATTTGGTGCTCTCCATCAGAAAGAAAAACAACGTCCACGTAGTGTCACGAGGAGAGCTCTTTGGCATAGATACAAAAGCTCTTTCCGAGTTTTAGACCATAGTTTGGGTGTCTGGAAAATTGTAAAATTTCACCAGACTAACCAAATACAGTATGACTTACAGGATAAAAATGCAACACCAACTACCTCTGCAAATTGTATCTTAACACGGATTCATGGATTTAAACATCTTTTTTACTTCATTTTGAAAAGCAGAATTTGGATCGATTGACAGCAGAATTCTGTAGAAAAAATTAATTTCCGGTCCACTGTCCACAAGATGCATCACTTGAGGTACACTTGTGTGGATTGATCTTCCCCATAAAGTCCTGCATATTAACCAAAATAAATAAGAATCTTTGAAATGTATAAATTAAACAAAAACACACGCATAGTCTATACTAAGCTTTAAAATTGTGAATACTTCTTTGTCCTTGATTCTAATGCAGTATTTCTCTGACATTTATCCAGCTATATGTTCACATCTAGTTTATTTTAAAAAGTCACATCTACATTGCAGATATTTTTTGGGAAAAACAACAGATGGATTGAACTTTGTTAATTGACTCATTTTGTGTTTTTAGCTTTATATAAATCGCTTGCAACTTTTAATGAAGTTTAACCAGATAAACTCATGCAGGATTTGTTTTTACAAATTCACATTGTTTTGTCAAGCATTTGAAAATTCAAGCTTTATTATTCCAGTGGAGATCCTGTGCGTCCCATGTGAGTTGTTGCGCAAGTTTATTCCACAAAAAAATATTTCTATTCCAATTATTCCCATAAAACCGTACGGTGTAACTCAGAGGTAAACCTCAATAATTTAACATCTGTTTTCGGTTAGTAAGCCTATCATATGTTACGAGTGGTTGCACTATTTGCGGCATGAGATGAACGGTTAAGGCCGTTGCTTCGCCTTCAGCGGCGCTCGATGTATTTTGGACCTCCTGCTTGCTGTAGAAAAACAAACATGGCGTCTTACGCGGACGTACACGTCCGAATTTGTGCACACGAAATTATTAAATATGACCTAGAAATTAAGGCGCTCGTGCAGGTAACACTTAAATGTGACTGTTTTGTTTGTTTCCTCGTCTTTTTGCTCGTGGTGGTAGCCGTTGTTTTCTGTAGAGGTCCGCGCGAAGGCATCGTCGGCAGAGCTTAAATTCGCTCTAGATGCAAGCTAACAAAAATGTCAAGCTAATGTTATCTAAAGGGTGACTTTTAAAGAGTTAAAAGATACTTGTAATTCACGTTATAAGAAAAAAAGTGAATGATCGTATCAAGCATCGTCCCATCATTCATGACAGAGAGTCACGGGACGCCAGCGTTAGTCGACGTGTCCGACACACGAGGAGTAACGTTAAAATAAGTTATTATTTGATAGAACACATGATTTGTTTTTAGGCATCAAACTAGACCTTTTGCCCAATCGCTGAATGTTGGAAAAGTTCAAATTACTTAACCCCTCTAATCCCAATACCTTTACCACACCAAGAAAGTAAGCTTGGACATCTGCAGATGAATCAGTAAAGGCTGGCAGACTTGATATATATATTGCAATTATTTACAAATATTAACATTACATAAAATACTATTGTGTAAATTGTTAGTCTATTGACTAATACAATCAATAAATCCAATTAACAGTAATTAACGTTTTACTGTTTTTTAAAATAATGGATCATTCAGATAATATGATACTAGCGCATTACTGTTTGTGTAATTTCTGTTTCCCTTTTTGTTATATTTTATAAATTTAATTAATTCAGTACCTTTTTGAATGAAATTATGTATATATTTTATATAACAAATTTAAATATAACCATATAATTCTGAATCGTCGTTCGCATCACGTTTGTTAGTTTTTTTTGCTGTTGCTAATGTTTCCTGTTGAATAAACATGAGAACATGGCATCTCATTTTGTTCGTGTTACCCGTAGGACATCAGGGATTGCCCTGGACCTCAATCGACCCTCATGGAGCTCAATTCTCAGGTCAAGGAGAAGTTCAACAAGCTCAGAATTAGAATACAGGTGAGTCCTCACATCACATGTCTACTGTGTTCCTTTTGACAGATGTATTGCTTACAATATTTTATTGGTGTGCCTTTGACAGGATTTGGAGCAAATGGCCAGAGAACAGGACAGAGAGACGGACAGACTGGCCATCCAGGAAGAGACAGAAAGCCAGCGAAAGCAAATGCTGAGGTGTGTGAACCCATTTCCCCCTGAAGCACAGACTTTATTGACTTCATCAATCCTGCTTTAATGCCAGCGTCCCGTTAAGGGCTTATGTGAGTGAAGCCATCTTTATTTTGCCTTCACTCAACACATCTCAATATTGTGTTCTGCTTAGTTGAAACCCAAACCTAATGGATGTGCATCAGGTTTGGTGGTGTCTCTGTCTCCACAAGTGGGTAGTAAAGATTGGTATCTGGTTGGTAGTCTAAAAATGAAAATTAATGGGAGTAGTTCACATTCTAAGTGTTGACCCTTGAATCAAGTGATTGATGTATGATTTTGAAAAGGACCGTCGGCCACCTGAACAGCTGTTCACTGCTGTAGTTCACCACTGGCTGGTCAACTCGCTAGGTTGTTAGCATGTTAGCTTTTAAACAAATGTGTTTTTTGTTTTTTTTATCTAGTAACCAGACAGCATGGAGGAAAGCAAACCTGGCTTGTAAACTAGCCATAGACGTCACGGAGAAGAATGAGCTTCTGCATGGAGTTGAACACCAGGGCACCAGACAAAGGTCAGTAAATCCACAGGCTTTACTGTGGCGCTGAAACAATCCGCTTTAAACCATTATGACGTTAGCATGGCACATGTTTTGCTTTTGTTAAGCCTAAACCCCCAATGCCGGCATTTATTAAACATCTGTCAAACTCTCTGGTCTCTTCATAACCTAATTCCAGCCTGAAGAGACTGCATTTAAAAGTGAATTCCTCAGATGGGTTCAGTGTTACTCATAGTCCGTTGCTGAAACCAGTTTTTACTGCAAAAACATCCTAATTGATATTGAGAAATGGACATTTAAGTTGCGTCCAGCTGTCTCTATTATTAATGTTATTATTCAATTAACACCATTAATGATGTAGATCAGCATAGTGTTCCCTTCCTTTGTACAATATGCTGCTCAGTTACAGACTTGTCCATGTTTGTGAGCAATCGACCAGCAGTGATACAAGTTGTGCGCCAGGGACACACCTCAAATTCAAAGCCTGTTTTTTACCTCAGAGGCATCAATTTTGCAGATATATTCTGTCCCTCACTCGCTAAAGTAATTTGCACGTCAATCTCATTTGAGAAATGTGGATAGTGAGAGTGGTTTGACTTCATACAGACTTCAGATCAGCTCTGTGTGTCTTTCTCTTTCAGGAAGGCGACTAAAGAAAGCCTAGCAGAAACCAGTAGCAACATTACAGAGAGTCTGATGTCTATGAGCAGGATGATGGCTGAACAGGTGAAGCAGAGTGAGGACACTATTGGCACACTGGGTAAAAAAAACCTCTACTTTGTTAATGTTTCAGGGTTATAGTTTGTGCACAAAAGATGATTCCAATATGTTTCTATTTCTCATCACGATTTACTAACACGTCTTCCCTCTTAAACCTTTTATACTCCACCTCACACAGCCACTTCTTCGAGGACGGTGCAGGAAACCAATGAGGAGTTTAAAAGCATGACAGGAACCATTCACCTGGGGAGGAAACTGATCCTCAAGTACAACCGGCGGGAGCTCACAGACAAGCTGCTCATCTTCCTGGCTCTGGCCCTTTTCCTCGCCACAGTCCTTTACATCCTTAAGAAACGTCTCTTCCCTTTCATTTAGCTCCCCGGCTAAAAAATTCACCCAATTCAAGTTCTTTCACTCAGCCTTACGACAAGGACTTGGAAACAGTCCTAAGACCTGACTTTGGCATATAGAGCGAAGCTTCAAGTGAAAACTCTTCATCTGGTTGAATTTAGCACAATATGCAATATGTGAGTAAGGGGTACATGGGTAAACTTAAATTTGAACCTTCTGAGGTTTGCAACAACAGCGATGGGGGTAACGCCTCAGCATGCTTCAAACAAACGTGTGCCGATCAACCGTCTTCCAAAGGCACGTGGTTTTATACTCGCAAATAGCGAAAAGCTCAAAGCCGGCTGGCTTAGCCTCAGCCCCTCGTTCCCACATCACATCCCAACAGATGTTGCCTTTGAGTGACCAGGTCATCTTGAAGAGGCGATTTATACAAATTAAGATACGGGTGCGCACTTTGAAGCAGTTCCTCCTCGAACGCCATCACAGATGAAAGAGTTTTGAGAGAAGTTCCAATTCTGTATACTTTTATGACCTTTGCACCCACTAAGTAGACAGGGCTGATTTAGAGAAGCACATTGAAGCATTCTGAGGCTTTAGCACATCATCCGGCATATGGAACCAACAAGAGTCAAAGCTGTCGTATAAGTCAAACCTCACTTAATTTACTCGTTGTCAAATTAAAACTTTTGTATGTGTTCGACACCGTGCCTTTCCTCCTTCGGACGTCTCCACAACTGATTCTAGAAAATGGATTACACACCTTCTTAAAATGTATCTTCCAAATTGAGTCAGAAGTAGTGAATGTTGAACGCTTCCAGTTCTACAGATGTACCAGTAGGTGGCAGGATACCCAACCTTCCCCACATCAGAGATGCTTTATTGTTCAGTTCTGTGACATTTTTTTAGAGACGCCGACCCACTAACAAACTTCTTGTCAAGTTGTTGACGATTATTTAATTTCAATCAGAATACGTAGTCTTTAAGATAAGAATATGTATTTTATTTGTTATTTGTTTAAATAAAAAGTTACAATACATGTCTTAAAATCTGTCGTCTGTATGAAATGTGACTCAAGCAGAGCATCAAAAATACATATTCATAGAACAAAGAGTGCTTTCCTTCCTACAGACTGAACCCTGACTCTACAAGATGCCGTTAGATAATATGTCCACTTTATGGTGCGCAATAAAACACTAGTGTACAAAAACTGATTTGAAATGTCAGAATACTGACTGAGATAGCAGCTGAATCCCTGGTATGTTTCACTGCAGGATACAGCGACTGCAGTTTACTGTGACGTTGACGTGAGGTAGATAAATGGTTTTCATCCGAAATCAAATGTAAAAAATATTAATCTAGCATGGATACCCAACATATTTAATAAGTTAAAGTTAGATTGCTTTCACCAGCAATGAGACACTAAACTACTACCACCACTGCTGGTGTAATAATAATAAGTGCCATGACTTTAGTGTACCCTAGCTGCACCTATGCTTGACTCGCCTGCCTCTTCATACAGAAGTAACATTGGCTCTCTCAGATTGGTTGGCGTTGCGACTCAGGCCTTCCCTCTGCTCTGGTTCGGACACCTCGGTCGACTGCCTCAGGTGCACTTGATTTGCGACAGGCAAGGACCCGACGGGTGGTGGTGGTGGGGCGGTGGTGTTCTGCAGAGCGTCTGCTTGGCGGTGAGAGCAGGTGCTGCCGAAGCTGCTGCACAGCGCCCCCCAGTGGTGCTCGCACTGCGCGCGCAGCCGCTGCCCGACCCACGACCCGACTTTGTCTCCGCACCTCAACAGGAAGTTCATCAGCTCCACGTGAGGTCTGAGGAAACCAAGCGCACACCTTTGTCCTTTAACACAGACCTGTGGTGTATTTAGGAAAGTACATTCATACATACCGGGTACATAGTCTTTAAGGTAAGAATATGTATTTACGTTAGGCTTTTTTTTTAAACAGTGTTTCTCAACACGTTATGCTGTGATTTCTCTTTGACATACGGTACAAATCATTTATCAGGTTTATTGTGTTTGCCACATTGTGCATATTTCTATATGTGTATGACTTACTGAGTACCATTCTCGAAGTGATAACATGATACCGTGGTTTAACTTTTTATGCCATATAATTTGACATGGATTTCCATGACATTTAATTTGTTTTTCATGATATCATCACACATTATACTATTAAACATTACTAAAACATAGCTCTGTTTTTATTCTATTGAGCCGGAAAGCACAACACCAGGACCCTTACACAGCATCCTCAAAATAAACTAATACTAAAATAAATTTCATTTATATGTATGTAATGTTGAACTTGGGCTCAATACTGCAGTAATTGAGAGGATGTTGTGGTATCAGGTTACTGGTTGCGTGTGTGTGTGTCTGTGTCTCTCACCCCGGGGGAAACATCAGGTGGAACTGCACCAGGTTGCCCATGGTATCCATGTGGTCTTGTGGCGCGAGGCAGAGCTGGTGTTTGGAGTAACACTCCCTCTGGAGTGAGAACACCATCTCTTTTACCGCTGAGCACCGGCGGCTCACACAGCTGAAGCGCTGCCTCAGACCCAGTGCCATGCACCGCAACGCTTCCTTCACAAAGGACTTTCCCTGGAAGGAGAAGGAGAGCAACATGAGGAATCAGTCTCATTTCTGATGATTTGGGCAGCAAAGCTGCATGTACTGAGCGAGCACAATGTCAACCTCCTGTTTATGTCTACAGACTCAAACAACAAATATACATCATAAAAAGTCATAGTATTGTCTTCCAATAAAAATATGTATAGTATAGGATGCCAAAACAATGGGGAAGACATTGTATGGTATGCCATAGCGATGCAAAAATAAATTGCCGCATAGTATGGCAAGTATAGAATATAATAACAAAATATTCTATACTTCTTATATTCTATAAGTCATATCACAGTTAGTCATACAAATCTCAACGACAAAAACCCTCATTGTTTAGTATGTCATAGAATGTCATTGTTCAGTATGCAATAAAATCATAAAAAGCAATCAGTGTACAATACCTTGACAATTACCTGAGAAAAGTCCATAGCATAGCCCATAATATATCAAATTCATAAAGTATGCCATACAAAGGTCATATATAGCATGCTGTTTAACAGATCATGGCATAGTATCCAGATAGTGGGCCCAAAGTAATAGTACAGTATGTTACTATACAGATGATAATAAAAAAAGTATAGTCTGCTATTAAAATGCTATAAATCACTAAATGCGCAAGGGAGAATGAAAAGATAAAAGGCACAACCAAAAATTCAATGCCTACATTTTTGTTTACTTTGTACGGTTGTTATTGTACACAAAATAGGAGAATCAATAAGTTTTCAAACCACACAGAATATCTACTTACATAACAATGTTTCATGGAGTGACCAAAAGCAGATGTATTGGGAACTAAAGTTGGTATTGGTCCATCAAAACTCACATTACTGTATGTGGGCCTGGCAGACATTTCTTAAAAATGTCCCCCAGTGGTTGGCCAACCGCTCCTATTGCATACTAACAACAACAGACATAAGCTATGCTGTAGATCCCGTGAACCAAATGGAATATTTCATGGACCTTTGCAAAGTATTTTGTGATTTCATTACATTAGATTTTTCAAATCACTAAGACAGTTCTCGTAATTCTTTGGCAGATGGTATAGATTCTGGAGCAAACATTGTTTTGCTCTTTTAGATTTAAAAAAACACCTATTATCATGCAGAATGTTGCTTTGACCTTCAGACCGGACCCTCCAGAATGCACTGGGGCGGTTTGCAGCGGAGTGCGAAACACTCGGGACGAGAGTCAGTACCTCTGATTAGAGGCCAGGCTTCTCCGGGGGGTGGGAGCGAGTCACTGAGCCTAAACCAAAGCGAGGGAGTTCAAGTGTCTCAGGGTCTGGTTCAGAACTGAAGGGAAAATGCAGCGTGAGATTGACAGGTGGTTCGGCGCGGCGTTGGTGGCGATGCAGTGACGCCATAGTGGTGCATAGGGAGCGGAGATAGTGGGCAAAATCTCTCAATTTACCAATTACTCTATGTTCTGACCCACACCTGTGGTCTTGGGCTTTGAACCGAAAGAATGAGAACGTTGATATAAGCCACAAACATGAGCTTCCTTGGAGTAAAGCCGAAACCTCCTTCAAGCCAGAAGGAGAAACTCAGGTGCTTTGGGCATCTGTTGAGGATATCTCCTAGGTCCTCCGGGCATGCCCAACCCGGGGTAGACCCTAGACACGCGGGTGGGACGATGCATCTCGTCTGACCTGTGCTGCGGGTGTTGCGCTTCAACAACCTCTCTTGAGAGAGAGGCTGCTTCTCTAGTGCAAATCTGATGTGGCACAATATCCAGCTCTCTTATAAATATATTAACTAAATCTATCACTCCATTATACTCCATTTTCTTTGTAATTTTCTAATTGTCGTGATGTAGCCCACCTGTGAGTCATAGCACCCCGCGTTGTGCAGCAAAGTGAGACAGATGTGGTGCAGCCCTTGGATCTCACAGGAGTTGTTGTTAAAACACTGAAACGTCCCACAGCCGACGTCCCCTGAACTCACCAGGCAACTCTGAATCTCGGCTGAGAGGGAGAGAAAGTCACAAAGAGCAAGCCTGTGTTCTGATTAGAAAGGACAATATAAGCATTAGAAATAGATTAACATCACACATTACGAGGACTTTGAGAACGTCTTGTTGTGTGCAGAAAGGGAACTGCATCGGTTTTACAGACAGAAAAGTCAAAATTGACAATGTAATGTCAATTCTAAATAAAGTTTCTGTTCTCTGTTGCTGAGAAAATAATATCACACAGATCTCTTTAACATGCGTCAGGGGGACTCCGTGATGATAAGCTTTTACTAGATTCTAAATATAACAAACATGAATGCCATTGTGTCGTCAACAAGGCATCCAGTGCGGAGCGTTACATTGCCTCATGAAGGCACGTGATCAATTGATTTTCCCGCTAAAGATTGCTCTTGAGTGTAACCTCGCACATATTTTCAAACAATTAAAGAACCAACGACTGATCGATTATTCCTGCAGACCCACCCGTTTGAATACAAGTCGTGAAACACCCGGAAGCACTGTGACTGAAGGCAGAGAGTCGAGGCAGCAGCCGCTGGGACTCACCTGCGCTCTGCGGGGACAGGCGCTTTTTGACTTGGCTCCCTTGCTTCTCGTGCGCATCTCGCAGATCCAGGGTCAGCACCTGCTGACAGACCACGAGCAGGAACAACCCGGCGGACACGTGGGCTGGCATGCTTTCTATTGGAGGCCCTTCTCTCTTTACTCCGTAGCTTCCACAGGTTCTGGAGCGGTGTCGCCTCGCACAGGGTGTCCGCTGGAAACTATCCCCGCTGCACGGAGGCTGAAATATATGAAGCCGCATGAGCAATGCGCGTTCACGTCTCTACCAATAGCAGCGCAGCCCCGTGACGTCACTAGGAAGGAGCAAAAGGTTCATCATTGAGGAGAGAATTTAACATGTGCAGCCGGGTTTGAATAAATCCGATTATTGATTCTCGATGTGATTGAGTTTTCTTATTTATTATCCAATATAATAAAAAA
The DNA here is from genome assembly GCF_949316345.1 of Pungitius pungitius. Lineage (NCBI taxonomy): Eukaryota > Metazoa > Chordata > Actinopteri > Perciformes > Gasterosteidae > Pungitius > Pungitius pungitius. Next base: position 9,931,504 of record NC_084915.1, on the reverse strand, counting down.
AACTGCACAGGGAAATGAGTGCACTGCATCTCATGTGTCCACTGTAAGAGGGTGCTCTCATATATTATATCATCTTTTTGGTCCGCTCAACCAGACTTTATGATGTTTTATATTCTCCAGCAGGACACTTGAGTTGTGTTTCTTGGAACCAAGACGAGTGGGTCACGCTGTCCTCTCTCCGAGTCCTCCAGTCAACAATACCAAAATAATATCCAAACATTCTCTGGTAGCAGCTGTCTTAAATGGGATCTTCCTGTTCCTCTGGAGTCTGCAGGTCATCCACTTAAGACATCCACACTCACACAGCCAGATTGCATCGAGTGTGCTTGAGGGTTAGCAGCTGCTTTCTTGGCAGGGAAACGTGCCGTGAGAAACGTAGGCGCAGTCAGACTAAAAGAGAGAGAGAGCAGGAGTGTGTGATAAGGGTCATGGCATAGTGGGGGGCGGGGAGAGAGGGGGGGGGGGGTGGGGACAAGACGGGGATCCGTTTATACTAATACATTTTTTTATTTTTATATTTTAATATTGATATGAAGAAACCGGTTGGAGCCAGCATTGATTTTACAAGATTCTATGCAGCATTCTGGAGACCATTTTTAACGATTCATTAACATTCATAACTGCGGACTCAATTACAAGTGAGAAACCCATGAGCATTTATTTATATATTTATTTACATTTATATTTACACCCGGCAAACACTTGAAAGAACCCTACACACACACACAAACACACAATTTGTATAATGTATTCAACATGCATGCTCTGACTAGATCAGCCTTTACGTACAGGTTGATCTAGTCAATGTGTTCCATTCTTGCAGCCCAGTTGTTGTGGTCGTGTTTTGTCTCGTAACGGCCTTGACCTTTGACCTTTGACCCGTGACATCAACAAAGAGACAGGCCATAGTCATGTGACACCACGGCATCAACATCATCACGCGGGTAAAAAAAACACACAAAAGAAAACACAATTCTTGCTACTATAACCATTGGGTTTATCTGCCCTGCGTCCATGTGGCCCCCAATAAAGATTGCTTAAAACAAATCTAAGTGTGTGTGTTGTTGTGTGAGGTCAAGGTACAGAGACGGGGTACATTCATGTGTATCCATGCTGGGGCCCAGCTGGGGGAAACACACTCTCTTTTGGGGGCTAATGTTCGAGTTCTTTTTTCGTTTCGCTGCATTCTGTCTCTTCCTGGTTCAAAACATCCTCCCACAGCTTTCCTCACACAAGCCCTGACGACCACCCTCCCACGCAATGACCCTTCACCCCGACACTGAACACACAAACGCACCCAAATGCTACACTAATGCATATAGACACCACTGCGCAAACAACACACACGCAGGGGCCTCCCCGCCTCGGACCCTCACATGATCATGTTGTGAATAACATGTCTGCCTCTGGAGATGTCTCTGCATCCATACAGTAAAAATCACACTCATCCAGTATGTGACTCAAGAGGAAGCATAACGTTTGGGTAACTTGGGTCAGTTGTTTGCATTGCGTTTATGTATTCAGTTCATCATTTAGTTGACTTGAAGTTACTTGAGCAGAACTATGAGTAAATAAGAATGTATGATTTTGTGATTTAGCTGAATAGGGAGTCACATTTTAGTGATTAAAAAGTCATTAATACATTGATTTATTCTTGTAAATTTGCACAGAGTAACAAAACAATCAATTTGTTTTTACTATTTTGTAGCCTTTTTCATTCAATTGGGTTTAATGGGAAATAACAATTATTCAAATCATTAAAACATCATCCATGAATTCAAGTAAGCATATTTATACATTGACGTTATTTATGTTAACCTGTACATCCCGAACAAAAACAAGCAGTAACAATGGATTGAGGTTTAAGACTTATTCATGAAGGCTTTCAAAGCAACCTCTAACCCTGTGAGGAAATTAGACAAAAAACAGGCACACAAAGGGTGGCTTACGTCTGTGACTTTTTGAAGATAAAGCACAAAAAATGTTTTTCATTCAACCATCATGCAGACCTCTGCAGGGTGGATGGTATTTTTTAAGATATTGGAAGAATGAAAGCAGCTGACATGAGCGGCTCATATAAAGGGTACTGAGCCAGTATTCCCTGAATGCACTACTGCGTACAGTAATAGTTAATGTCATGTTTCAAACACGCCCTGCATACCTGTTCATGTGGAGCGTTGGGGTGTGGTGAGGCATGGAAATGTAGGCCTCAGAATATTATCAAGTGCATGTGATAGTCTAGACTGGCTGAGAAAAAAAACACCACATTTAGTTTAATTTTATGATTTTGCTTCAAAATGCTATCAAAAATCTTTGGATACAGCAGAGTATCTTTAGTAATGAAATGCACAAAACAGGTACAACCAAAAAAATAGAACCACAACATAATTGAGGGGCAGTGATGTCAACAGAGTTTAGAAAAGCACATTGGATTCACAAGCAATGCTGCATTCTAAATACATCTGCCACGGTGTGATAAAAAAAATTGAGACACCTTGACACTGACAAATATTCTTACATAAATGTCTTTCAATAAATCACTCTGAGTTGGACAGAAACTATGATCTTCTTCTTCTGAAAGAAGCCTGACAACTTCCCACATCATGATGAATGAGCGTGAATCAAGTGTAACATATTTTTAGACAACATATTCAAGGAAAATGTCAATAGAAGAGCCCAAGTGAGAAATGTGCGTTTTGATAATGTGCAACTTCAAAGCCACGGCCTGTCGATATCGCACGTTTTTCCCCCATAAGCAGCGCTGTGCAGTGAAAGTGTGCCGCTCCGCATTGTCCAACATCCACAGACGAGCCACGAAACCAAATCTCATGCGGATAACTTTGAAAGAAGAAACACTCCAGACGCTGGTTCTTCAGAAAAAACAACCTGCTACTCGTCCTCTTCTTCTGTCCCCATCTTCTCATCTGGTGCTGCACCTTTCAAAAAAGTTGCACACATCTGTACAGCAAGTTATGTGTCCTATCACAACGTGTACCTGCGGCGGGGTGGAGAATATTCATTTCTTAACGGCATATCTTAAATTGTTCTCGGGCCCTAAACTGTAGTGCACTTTATACTAACAGGCCTCACGGGGTTTTGGGGCCAGGCGCAGGGGGGGCCTCCTGTAGATCCAACGGCTCTGACGGTGCACAGTTAGAACTGAAGGCGCCGTCCCTTTTCTCCCCTGACAAGAAATCGTGAATTGCAGTTTCTATGTGCGGCCGAAAAGTGTGATTCATCTTGGGGTCGACGACCTGAGTGATGATCCTGTCCACACCGGACTCCAGCATACCGGACCTGGAGGAAACAGTTGCGAGACAAATAGGAGTTACAGAACTACTGTTAATTAACCAAGAGGCGAAGGCAGCGAACGGGAGCACTCACTGAACAACACTTTGTCTCAGCCCGTTCCTCATCTGGTTCTTGTTGATGGACGGGTTCCAGTCCTGCGTGCTCAGGTGCGACGTCACGTAGTTGTCGACTTTCTGTCGCAGGTTCTGATAGGCGGGCTGGCAGCAGAGAACACACGCAGAGTGCAATGACACGACCGCGAGGGAGAACACGCTGCTAGATTGGTTTCAACTAGCGACGACTTCACAACCAACGATAGCCACCAATAGATGTTAAGTTGACTAACGTCAGCCCATCGTGGCGCTGTGGCTAGCCGAATGACTTACCTTCGTATCAACGTCAGCGAGACAATCGCGGCGGAACTCGTCGAAAAGCCCGTGGTTCTTCAGATGCTCCACGATCATACCGATTAACTGCGGGTCTCCCGGTGGGAGGTCGCCCGGACTGACGTTAACGTTACCGCTACCCTCCGCCATGACAGGCCGATGTACCGCTAAAGGGGTTGATAAATTAGCTGCTAGCTAACTGAGCTTGTTGTCGAACAAGACGTGACACGGGGACGCTGCGAGCGGAGTGACTGTGTTGAATACGAGGGGGGAAAAGGTAGAAGCTGCACGACAAATCGAGCGCTTCTTTTTCACTAGTCACGCATGCGTACTGCAAACCTGACACCGGAAGTACTTCATTTAAGGGTCGGGTGGAAGGGTAACGTTAAACGTTTGCGCCTAAAGCTAAAGGTAATATTCATTAAATAAGCTGCTCAAAAACAGGTTGTTTCTGTGGATGGGTTTCTAGACGCAGGGAATTTGTTTAGTTAACCTTTGCACCTACCATATTTTAGACTGGACTAACGCTATTGTCGTTGGAGGTAACGACAATAGCGTTAGCCAACATTAGCTGTTGGCTAACACCAAATGATTTATCGCCCAACCTTCTTACTCACAAGCCCATAACTTTTAATGTTACCAAATGGTCATCATCCTAATGTGAACCAAACATCGAAAGCGGTGTTAACGCGGACAGCACATTTGTCTAAATTGGCTTAACGCCACCAATTCATGTTGTCAGTTCATCAAACAAACCACAGTGTAACGTTAAATGATTAAAAGAACTGACACATTTTTCACCAGGAGCTAACGTTATATGTTGAAATGTGATATTTGGCTAAGCAGAGTCCTTGATTGTTTGTTACAGTACTGTCCTGACAGTGACACATGTGTTCAATGTCGTGCTTTTACCTATTATTGAGTAGCCATGTATACCTTTTTACTAAATCCACGAGCAGAGGAAAAAGACACACGATGCGCTTCTTTGCTGTCTTTTCTCACTTCAGTTGGATAGTAACCCAAACATACTTCCTATTACCACATTAAAACAAGTTAAAGTTAAATCTTATAAGAACAAGGATATGTTAAAACAAGATATGACATGAATACTACTCCCTTGTTGGTTTAATACGGTTGCTTTATACATGCATGTTATACACGTTCTTGTTGCAGATGAGTGCTCAATCAAATGCCAACAAAGAGTTTATGGAGCAGCTGCGGCTGCAGGAACTCTATGAACGGAGAACTGAGGGTGGCTCTGATCCAAACACCTACACCGACCCAGAGGACGGGACCGTGTATGACTGGGACCCCGAAAAGAAGGCCTGGTTCCCTAAAGTATGAACTTTTGTTTTCCTTCTTCATATATATGTTCAGTCCCTGAACTTTAGATCTACCCTATTTTTGGGCAGCAGTCTTTGGACATATTTAGATTATGTCTTCTACCTGTTCTGATTAGCCCAGGTTTGATTATGTAACAGGCCAGCTCATCTCTGCAGTATTATCATATTTCACCTAAAATAATACATTGAACATTAACATTTAGAATCTAAATATTGCAGCGCCTGTAATTTGGGGAAACTGGAATGTAATAATTGCAATTTAATTACGATTCATATGCCATGCTATTCTGACCAGTGGCGCTGTGGCATAGCAACAGTAATGTTAAAAAGGAAGTGAAATAAAAGCCCATCATACCAGTTTCTACTTACCACTCTCGGCAACAAAATACATTATTGGAAGAACAAAATAGAAATGTCAATGCACCCCAAATATGATTTCAGACATGGTACGTACTTGTTTAAAGTTTCACTGTTCATTTTAAGAAAGTTTGCTTCGTTTCTCTAGATAACAGAGGACTTCATTGCAGCCTACCAGGCCAACTATGGCTTCACTCAGGATGGAGATCCAGATCCCAACAAAACTGCAGTGAGCAGCTCCAACCCAGCAGCCCCAGAACCACAAAGCAAGCCTTCAGAAAAGGCCAAACCAGGAGATTCCTCCAAGAAAAAGAACGCAGACAAGCAGGAAGAAGCAACACAGAAAGGGGAGAAGAGAAAACCAGATCCAGGTAAAGTTACATCCAAAACCACAAAGAGAGAAAAGAGAGAAAACCAGGGAATTAACTAACACAGGGATGGTAAATTATGGGGTTCTTTTTGAACAGCTAGTCATTGATGTATGTTTCCACATTAAACCTGTGTACAATAGTGATTATTACCAGGATACAATTTTATGCATGAGTTTAAGTTGGAACAATCAAATCAATTCTTTTGATAAATGCCTTTTCCTTCCTTTCTCATGCTTTATAGGATGGTTTGATATAGAGGACAATAAAAACACAAACGTCTACGTCTCTGGTTGGTATTTCTACGATTTATTTTCTCATTGTCAAGAAGACATCTTTCCAGCAACTAGCTGACTGTCAGGGTCCTCACTCTCCCTCATTTCTCTTCCTTCTACCTCCTCAGGCCTGCCTCTCGACATCACTCCTGATGAATTTGCTGAGTTGATGACCAAGTGTGGCATTGTGATGCGGGACCCCATTACTGAAGAGTACAAGGTCAAACTCTACAAGGATAGAGAGGGAAATCTAAAGGGAGATGGTCTCTGCTGTTATCTCAAGGTCTGTCCGTCCTTGCTTGCCTAAAGCTTAATTTATAATGACCACAGGTGTGTGACAACAAGGTTCTGCCTGGGATTTGGCTAGTGACACTGTATATAGAAGTATCAATTGCAATAGTATTGCATTACTCTACAGTGAAGTGACAGTGTGTGTTTGTGATTCTCTGCAGAAGGAGTCAGTGGAGTTGGCTCTGCGTCTGATTGATGAGTCGGAGGTCAGAGGGTACAGACTCCACGTGGAAGCAGCGCGGTTTGAGCTAAAGGGCCAGTACGACGCCAGCAAGAAGAAGAAGAAGAACAAAGATTATAGGAAAAAAATGCAGCAGCAACAGAAGTACATTCTACCTCCCTGTTCCATTTGATTTGACTTCCCTCTTGTGCTACTTTGCATGAGAGGAGGAACAGCCAACATGCTCAAATGGACCAACAGAAGAATCTTCTTTTCTGTGTCTTTGTCCGTGCAGACAGTTGGACTGGAGGCCAGAGAAGCAAGGAGAATTGAGGAAGAGGCATGAAAAAGTTGTCATCATTAGGAACATGTTCCACCCCAGTGACTTTGAGGTGCGGAGAGACATACACATTCACATACATGCCTACACACACAAACACACGTTGTCCATTGAGGGTAATAATCTCTGCTCTCTCTGGTTTGGCCTTTGTAGGAAGACCCACTGGAGTTAAACGAGTATCGTGATGATCTGCGAACAGAGTGCGAGAAGTTTGGAGGCGTCAAGAAGGTCATCCTCTTCGATGTGAGTTTAATGTCAATCATGATACTCAGAGTAAAATGGTTTGTTAGTGGCATTAATATGGAGCTGGCATGTTTGTGTTGTAGAGACACCCGGACGGCGTGGCATCGGTCGCATTTAAGGAGCCCGAACAAGCAGATGCGTGCATAGAGTCCTTCAATGGTCGCTGGTTTGGAGGAAGGCAGCTGAGTGCTCTGCTTTGGGATGGAACAACAGACTATCAGGTACACCAAATGCAAGATACAAATGTGAATTTAGCAATAAAGAAATATTATATAAATATGACATCAAATTTTGTGATTGTCATTTCCAAGGCTTCTGAAAGTAGTCATCATTCCTACCAACAAGTCATGTGATATTACTAACATATTACTAATTTACTAACTTACTAAACTCTGCATCTGGAAAGAATTTGCAGCTTTAATGGTGATACTGTTTTTGCAGGTGGAAGAGACCACACGAGAGCGTGAAGAGCGACTGAAAGGATGGTCTACTTTTCTGGAGGGAGGAGATAAGGGACTGCAGAACAATACTGAGAAGCCAGCAGAAGGCAACGCCACCAAAACAGAACCCACAGAACCCTCCAGCACCACAGAGCCCGAACAGCATCCCAAAAAAGAACCACAGAAACAGGAACAGGAAGAGGAAGAGGAAGCAGACTCTACAGATAGCAGCCTTGAAGGGAGTGATGATGAGAAAGCCTAGGTCCTTATTTAAACATCTTTGGTCCCCATGGCAACCAATCAGGACAGTTGTAGTAGATTGTGAACGTTCTGACTGGGCGAGGAGGAGGTGGTATTGGTATGGTTTGAGCTGTTTTGTAATGTAGAAAAATAAAATTGTGATTTTGGCTACCCTATCATAACTATTTTGGTTTACACCCTAAGTACACATGCACCACAAGTACAGCACAGCTTAACCTATATTTTAGGTTTGTAATGAAAACCACGATGATGATCACCAGACTGCACGGATATCAAAGGGACACTTTGGGTAGAATCTGTTGGTACACAAATGTATAATCTTGAATATTTAGTTGGTTTTACAAACCTTGTGAAAAAGTACATGTATTGTAGTGAAATGTTTAAATTGATTAACAACAAACTTGAAAATACTTGACTATTTTTTAACATAATATATTTTGACTTTTTTTCCCCCCAAATATATATCTTTTTACACAACTCCCTGCCAATAATTCTAAAATTGATGAGCATTGGCCCTCCCCCTGCCTCCCACTAGAGAGCACTGTAACCCTGCTGTTGCTGCAGATAGTTGGGGATAGTTATGTCAAATTAGCCCAATAACAGGACTGGCTTTTTAAAGTTATTTTGTTAAAGATAAAATATTTTTTATTCCAATATACATCATACTATTTGAAGGTAATATTTTTTTTTTCTCAGTCGCTCTAGTACTTCAAATAAAATGAAACTTTGTTATAAAGAATATAAAGTATTTTTACCACATTAATACAGAAGATCTTTTCCTGTGCTTCTCCGTTGAATAGTCTCATAGCGCAAAACACTGACTTTAGTTTATTGCATAGATCAACACGTTGACCTGTGCTTCAACAGACTCTTGACCCAAGGAGAACAAAATCAGATTTAGCCAAAGCAGAACGAGAACTTCAGTTGGAGTTGGACTTTACTTAAGTATTTACTTCATATGCTACTTTATACTTCATCTCCACTGGTAGTAGTTAGTTAAGAGATTCGAATCATCAATACAAAATACAATAAAGTATATAATTGTGTAATATCATGCACAGTCTGTTATGTAATATTTCCTAGCTGCAATATTTAAGTGATGCTTACACATTAATGCATCTTATAAGCCAATATATATAATATACAGTATATGATTCTGAAATGCCAATGCCCATTTAGACTTAAAAAAATTATCTTCCTCCACCAGTTTTTGCAGCGACATCAAAGCAATTTGTGCCAATATAAGCCATAGTTCCTTAGCAGAAGCCTAGTTTCCTTTGGCAGGGGCTAGTAAAGCACACAGCACATATGTTATCAACAATCTCCTTCAGTGTAATTCACTAAAATATCTACTAAAGTTATAGTGATCGATCAATCTTGTAGGTGCATTTGTACTTCGGTTCTAACTAAATATGCTTCTGGTCTCAACCCCGACATCCCTGATCCTAGTTGGACTAACATGGAGACATAATGCCTAAAAACACTCACAAAGTATGTCATGTAAGAATGGTGCACAAATTCTGCCAGGCCTCAAACACAATACTTGATTTTGAACACTGTGTTCTCTGTTTTCAATAAACTGTGACTGCAGCACATTTTGACAGCAATGCAACATTATTATATGAGTCAACAAGAAGGCGCAGACAGAGAAAGATGGAGCAGGAGCAGAGACGGAGGAGGAAATGGACAGAGCATGTGAAAGCAGGCTCTGTGTGTGTGTGTGTGTGTGTCTGTGTGTATGTTCTGTTCCCTGGAGTCCGCCCTGGAGATCGCTTGGGAAAAAGACCTCTAGGTCTGTCTGAGGTCTGATACGCAGCCAAGAAAAGCAAGACTAAAATAGTGAGAGGGAGAGAGATGGAAGATTGAATGGGGAGGGGGGATCGGAAAGAGAGCCGAAGAGATGGAGAAAGAGTGTGGACAAAGCTTTGTATCCGTGGTGAGAATGTATGGAAAATAAAAACATTCTCATGGTGTCACACACAAACACACATACACACACACTGCTGATTGGAACCATATGCTGAAGGACAGACAGAATAATGGGAAGTTGTGAATTGTTTGATTTGTTTTCCCCCTTTGTTGCGTTGGAGAGTGGATGGAGAGCAGTGGAAGGCTTCCATGACCAAAGATGACGATCAGCCATGGGAAATTCCAGCCAGTAGATGTGTCCAATGCGCTGCGTGGACATCGGGTCTTGCTCCATTAGCAGTGTGCAGGGAGGGAGGAGGGCTTCTCACTGTGTGAACTAGAAACTTGAGCAGTGAAGTGCCCACAAAGTAATGTAGCGAGTACAAGTGGAGATTCTCACTGATCACAGGCCAATCATACAATAGACAATAGTTATACATCTTCATATGGTTATAGACAACCAATGAACATATGTGTTGTATCTCTCTTTCTCACACACACACACACACACACACCAGACAAGCACCAGAGGGATTCCAACCCGTGTTGGAATAGAATAGTTGAGCTCTTGGGAACGTGGGGGAAAGGTTGCTCAAACAATTCTTCTATTTTACTTTCCATATTGAGTCTTGGATCAGCTTTTTACCTGCAAAGACAGGATGAAGACAAACACCTGTACCCCACACTATGCATCTGCCTATAGTGATATGGTGGAGGAAGGAAAGAGAGGGGAAGCAAGTGAATGGGAGACCGAGAGAGAGAATGAAAAAAGTTGATTTGCTGCAGATGCTCGCTCTGCTCCTCTGGGATAATTATATAAGATTGATTCTTTATGGAAAGGGGTGTGTTTTTATTGGTGTAGGAGTTAGTAAAAAGGCCCGTGTATGCCTTTTTAAACTAAAATTGAACCAGCAGCAGCTCCATTGTTACAGAGGTGAGTACACCATCCCAAGGTGGTCTGAATCTTAGGGAGAAAGAACATATGACAGAGCACTTCTACCAGTAATTGTTTTCTGAGATATGCTTGAGCAATGGGAGTCTCTTCATCTGCCATTTTGTGTTCTTGTAGAATGTAACCCATGTAGAGGAAAGGGCACCAATTTTAATACATTTATGTGAAATATACTTACATTTTCTGTGTTTTTCATTTAAACATCACTGAGTCATTGCTAGAGATCATTTTTAATCCAGAATCCTCTGAAACTGCGATGAATTCTGTTTTGACCACTTGGAGGCAGCAGAAACACCTGAAACACTTGAAAAGTTTGTTATCTAACATAAAACACATTGTAGCAATACTTTGTACATAGATGGATAAATGCAAACAAACTCATGTAATCATGGGTACAGAAAATGAAAAAAAAAGAAAAAAGAATTGATAAAAAGAGCGAAACCCTTCACGGATGGTTTCCATTTATTTCAGCACGACAACAGCCGTGTGAATGTTCAGAGTTCTGACCACATCTCTCTCGCTCCTTTGTTATGTTCTTCCTTGTCCCACGGGATGTGTGGTGCTGTGTCCTGTGTGTCTGATGATGTCCCCCCTTTTCACACGGAAACTATGACTGTAACACACACACAGACTTGTTTTTATTGCTTAGGAGGACATTGTATATATATCCCCAGGGGATGTCCTTGAACCCAAAACACAGTCTCAACGATAAAATGCAACGGTTTTCTTTACCTCGTGGGGAACATCGCCCCAAATGGGAAGTGGGTCCCTGTAATGCAACTGTGCGTAGACACGATGTCCCCACAATGTCCTTAGGCTACTACAAGTTGGACATATAATCTGCACACATTCCCACATTCACAAGACAGCAAAAACAGTCAAACGTATCCTTTTCATCCATCCGTTCTCTTAACAACATGGCCGACAGCAATAATTTACAACTGCCTTTTCCACAAATTAAATGTGTTAACTTTAATCAGTATTTTTCTCATTAAGTCAATATAAACAACCAGAGAACCAATCCAATAGCTGTAACAGCTTGGATTTGGACAGTTGAACGCTATTAAGTGTTTCTGTTTCTCCCGTGTGTTGGAATCATAACTCTGACTCTCATTATCTCCCCGCTGCTTCAACACTACGCCTCGGGCCCTCACTTGTTATTTTAAATCTTTTCTAATTGTACGATTTTGGCTTGCTTCCTTTCCTTCAGTTTATGAAATCCAGTTCATGGAATTAATGTGTTATGTGAGTGTGTGTGTGTGTGTGTGTGTGGAGGGGTACGTGGTGTGTTTTATTGTCTGGCGATATCAATGTATTCAGGGCATGCTTGTGTAAATAGAGTGAAGTCACATGCAGGGATCGTTTCCACTTTCCTTTTCATGAATAATATTATTGTAAACTATCTGTGACCTAACCTTTTCTGCTATAACTTTCCAGCTGAATAAAAACACATGTGGCTGATTTGGGGAAGGCTGGCTGCTGCCCGAGCACTGGGTTACTGATTGATGACATCATGGCTCCCCGGTGTGAAAGTGGCAGATAAGAGTAAGTCTGGGTGCCCATAAAGTTTTAGGTTGTTCTGTATTTTCGCTTCTAGCCATGATAACAATGCCAAGTGTTCTCCCCAAAGGATTTGAGCTTTTCATGAATAATAATTACAGGTTTGTTTGAGGCATTTATGCTTTTATATTCCACTGGGGATTGCTTTCGCCAAGTCATTCTTTAATTTGAATACTTGTGTCAGTGCTTCAGTGAATTATGAGGGAGTTGGGTGTTCGGATTGTGAGTATGTGAAATGATATGTGGACAAAAGGAAGCCTTGTCTTTAAAAAGCACAGAACATGCAGGGAAATGGGGGTTCAAGACAAACCAAGACTGGATGTGTGTGAAGTGACGGTGGTCTAGTCTGAGGGGCCTGATTTCAAGGTCGGACAGGAAATGCCTGCGCAGATGGTGGACACTGAGAACAGTATACAGGAAACAGACCACTCTGCAGCTGTGTGTGTGTGTGTACATGTGTGCTTGGGATTAGGAGCAGCAGTTTACTGTTATGTGTTATACATTTCAGACGAGGCAATGGATGAATGCAGTAACAGTGTGCAGAACTGACAGGGCCATGATGCACCACTACATAAGAAATGTCAGGTATCCCTTTAATTCTCATTGTGCTGCTCCCACTTTATACAAATGGCATATTGTGTTGTTTAGCACTAGGAAACGTAAACAGGATTTTTGAAAAACTAAGTTAATAATCTGTGACAAGTCCAAAAAAAAGTGGCATTTAGTTAGAAATAGTTTACTTAACACCTGCAAAAATGGAACCCAGGAATGTACAAAACTAACACAAGCATGATCATCCAATTAAGCCTGACCTCTTTCACTCCCTCTTCTCCAGTGAATTGCATCCTTCTTACATCCTCAGTTAACGGCAACCTACCACTGCTCAAGTCACTACAGGGAACTAAACAGAGAACGAGAACAATTTACTGCAGACCTACCTGTCTTCCCAGACCTTAACAGTGCGCCTCCCCTCCAGCCGAGGACATAGAGAGATAGACCTGATTGAGCAGCTGATCTACCCTCACAAACCAACATCATCACACACACACACACAACATGGTGAATCCCTTTTAATGGATCATAATCCTATGATGCAACAAAGATAATTTATAAAGTAAACAGAAGCATTGGACTGAATTAATAACTAAGCAGACAAACACTGGTCATGTCGGAGAACAGAAAGTCCAGCCGAGTCTCTCATCACCGTCCCATGTGACCACGCAGGTCACACAACCCGTAAAACCAGGTTACTAACCACACACTGCATAGACATTTAATGAGCTCGTGCGCGTTTAAAGGATATCGAGAAGACTTTTGGGATTTTCAAAAGCAAAAGACCTGCTATTTGTGAGTTTTATTTGTGTATATGGAATTATTAATTGAATTGCATCGGTTAGTTTGGGTTGTACATTTTCAAATCTTTCCTGGGGGTTTTCCTTATTTAAACCGAAAACATTTACGTTTTCAAGTATTTTTAGTGATATTATTGAATTAGTATTATCAAATATGTTAATAATTTTGAATTAAGTACTTTATTTATCAATTTTTGTAGGATAAGGCGGTACTGTGTACTGCATTCCATCTGAACAAAGAGAGTTATGCAAATGCAGTCGGATTTATTGATTGAAAATGAAATGTTTCTTAACCAGGGTTTGAGACACCATAAGGATTTGAATGTAATGAATGTAATTTGAATCTAAGTTGTTGTCAATTGATTTTAAGCGAAGATAAAACTAAATTATACTTGCCAGGTCTTGTTTTTAAGGGTTTATAAGAAAAAAGATGTTGTCTTTCATAAACGATGAATCCCATTAACTTTTGGCGATCCTTGTTTCCCTTTAGTGCCACCATGAAGTTAACTTTTATCAAATGTTGGAGAAATTACCATGAAGTTTGGCAAAGACAAAATCCCCCCTGAACCTTTTATACAGCCTCACAGAGCTGAAAACAGCCTTGTCTCAGAATAGCCAAGGGGCTGCAATGATGGGGGCACGTTCTAATTATTGCCATTGTGGAAACTACTGGTAAAATTTTTATCTTTTGTTAAGAAAATTGCAAGGTTAACATTAGAAATACGCAGTTCAACTCAGGAGGTAATCTACCAGGAATGTACTCTTGCATTTATTTAATAAGCCAATGCAACGACTTGAATGATGACGTCACGTTTTGTTGAAACATTTTCAGTCGGGTTGAACTTTTTCAACTTAGCTCTGTTTTGCGTATTTCATTCCTCTGCAGTATTTTCCAAAAACTCATAGCCTCATCCATCCCAGAGCTCATGAGGATACCCACCACGTGCTGATAATGTCATTATTTCGACTCTCTTTGCATTCATCTCATGTTTAGTTTGCTGTCATAACATACGTATATCCGGCCTTTAGTATGTGTTTAATTCTTTTAATTTTTTTCACACAATATAAAACTGTCATAACATGGATTCAAATTGTGCCAGATGTTAACCCTGGAGGGGGTTCTCTTATTTCTGTTTCCTGTCTCTCTATGTCTGTGAAAGACCTGATTCACATCCGGGTCACTCATGCAGGAAACTATACATCTCCCAAGGGAACATAAAGGAACCGCTCCCCCTCCCTTCAAGGAGAGAAACAATGTTCTTATGGCAAACATATCATAGTTTGGCAGTGACATGTCTTCATAAAAACTGATTAATAGGCATTTGTAAACATCTCGAATGCAATGTTTGTGGTCAAATCAACACTCAAGTTGTGTCCAATTTTTACTACTTTTTACTGGTCGTGGTTAACAATGCAGTCAGACTGCGTGAAATCCAGGAAGCAGTAATCGCCGACCAGGGAGCATTTAGAAATATAAACTTTTGATAGAGTCCTTAAACAAAAGCATGTTAGAATGAAGCAGCTGAACGGAGTTCCAGTTCAAAGAAACTCTGACAATATTAATAAAGACAAGATTGCAGGATGTGCAGGTACAGATCTTTGTTGTAATACATTGTTTTACCATACATGTGACAGGAATATTTTGCTTTAGGAATTTACACTTTTTCTTAGAGAATAATGAAGCTTGAAGCTAATTTTGGTGAATGAACCCGGCTTCAGCCTCTAAAAGTAGCCTCTCTAAGTGAGGCGACGCGGGAGGAACATCACTGGGCAAAGGGCCACTGTCACAGCGCCAGGTCAGCGAGGTGCCAAAATCAGCGCGTGTGCTGCCATCTCCAAAGAAGGGTTCCTTTACCACACACCAACAATTGGACCATACAGTACAGAACGCCGTATCACATCTCTTGATGCACTGAATGAAAGACGGGTAAGAGTAAGGGCTGTTGAGGCCTCAGCATGACTCTGTTTGTCATCATTTGGGACATTGCGGCCTTCCAACACTCTCGCCTTGGGAATACATTTGTTTGTAGCACAGCCTCGTATGATGATGCAATTGCTCCCTGCACACTCTCCTCTTCTGAACCCAATCAAGGAGATCTTCTCTGCTTGAAGGTGGAAGGTGGATGATCACCGGCCATATGAGCAGATGTCCCTCCTGGAGGCAATGAATGCTGGTTGGCAGAGGACTGCTGGGGATGGATACGCTGTGCAAGGAGATATTTCCCTCGATGCAGTGCAAGGGAAAACATTCAATGGGATGGTGATGAGAAGCTGTGGCATAATTGTCAAGAACAAATAGACTGAATGTGAAATACATATATATATATATGAATATATATATATACATAAATATCCTCCTTTGATATATTTTTCTTCCCAGCATTTGAATTTGAAAAGTTTCAAACTGATGGCTGTATTTTGTATTTTATTATCCATTGTGCAATTATTGCTTAACAGAATATAATACATTTGACCACAAGTTGTGGTGTTTCATAGAAATATTTGCTTTGGTTGCATGTTTTTAATGTTTTCTGAGTGATAGAGCCTTTTGCAAACCAAATTTGTCATTTTGGCTCGTGAGCTTCTGTCTTAGCCTGCGTTAACTGTTTTGAAAATGTGATGTCAGAGTGGAAAAATGTGTTTAAGCAATAAAGAAAAACTGTAGAACAAAGACCATTGTTCTAGTAAAATCAGATTAAACAATTACAGACTTTCTAGATTCTTTTAGATGAAGTGCAATTTTTTATATGAGAACTAGATCTACGGGACGAACACACAAAGACACACAAACCTGCCTTCACTCGGTCACCAGTTTGATTGACAGGCAGACAGGTAAACCACAGGGCATTCCAAGGCTGCTCAGGTGTGTGTGTGTCTGTTGTAGCCTCATCACTATTCATCAGGCTCTGCAGTATTTGCGTCTCATCTGCATACTGGTCCAACAGGGAACAGATTAGCATTAAAGACAGAGAAAGATGGAGGGAAGTAGAATCACTTTAATTTTTAACAAGATGATGTGAAGGAGACACAAAGACCCAAGTAGCGCTGGTGCTGCTGCTGACACAGCCAGAGAGAGGGAGGAAAGAAAGGACCAAGTGGGGTGTGACGTGTGTGTGTGTGTGTGTGCACATATGTGTTTGGATCGGGCACGGTGGGGTGGGGGTGAGAAAGCCACACCGAGAAATATCAAACATGAGAGAATGAGGGTTGTGGAAATGGAAATAAACAGTGTGTTTGTGTTTTGCAGATGAGAATAACATGAAAGATTATCCTGTGTTAATGTTGCACAGTGATCTGTCTGCCTCACTCATTCACTGTGTTTGTTCGTAGGAACTCAGCTGAACCCACACATCAATTGTGCATTACTAAATAAGCACAATATTTAATGTACCAATCACAATAGGGTCTATGTTCATCATTAGTGGGCTCCACACATTTCCAACTCTTCGTGCAGAGGGCTGAAACACATCAACTTTGTCTACCACATGGGTTGTAATAAACCTCCATATTGTATCTCTACCTTGTAGTCTGAGTAGAAAAAATGAACAACTGTTGATTTATAAAGTGTTGACGTTTCTGTACGACTAACGTTCATTTTGCGGTGAAATGTATTTGCTGTCTGGATCAAGACTCAAGACACACATCTTTAGACTCTACCTTGACTAAAACACTAGCAAACCGTAGCACTAACAAATGGTAGCACTTAAATTGTACTAATAATGTCACTTTTCTATAACATGTTTTGAGACTACTTATTTGACAAAATGGTACTTTCTTGTTACTTGTTCTTCTGAGTTTGTATCTCTATGTGGAAATGCACTTATTGTAAGTCGCTTTGGATTAAAGCGTCAGCTAAATGACATGTAATGTAATGTAAATGGATCATGTTGCCTGCCAATGTTATTGAAGAATGAAATCCAGCATTCTGATTGGTTGAGAGTGAGTCCAGGGGTGTACATTATAATGGTAAATAAACCTCGGTTTGGTTTGGAACCATCTGTCAATATAAGTTTAAATATTGCTGCAAGCACCAAATCACCAAAGTTAGTACTGGAACTAAGCTTTAGAATCGTTTTGAGGTAATTGTACTTCCCTTTTTAATTTTTCATTTTACGTTACTGCATTTATTTACAGCCGAAGTAACTTGTTATGATAAAAAAAATGTTTATGTAACATAAATAACCCTGTGAATCGTGCAACTGTGTACTTTCACTTTTGAAAACACCACTTTGATAGCGTATGTTATTTGACTTGACTATGTTATTCTACTCTTTATATGTATACAGATTAAAATAAAATCTTTTGTAGAATACAGAAAAAATATTTGTTTTATTATTTTCCTATGATCTGATCACATGATTTTTGCTGTCCGTCAAAACGAATCAGCACAGAGAGAGTTGGAACTCCTGACCACTCTGCAGCCAGCAAGGATTAGAGAAGAAAACTAAACACCACTTATGTGCACAGAGTAAACCTCATGCATTCTTCAACTCTTTTCTTCAAACACGGGCCTTGGGACTGAGCTGTCGCACCATCACAGTTCTCCAGCACCAGGGAACCCTCTCGGGTTTGTATGATCTGCATGTTCACGTCTTCATCATGAGAACATCAGGCCTGCAGTCTTTTCACATCAGGACCGTGAATATAATTAATACCGTCTCTATGTTTCTCCTCTGATTAGTATTACTGACTCACAACCTGCCTGCAGCCTTAACTGTCACACAATCCCTGCCTCTCCCTTGTGATCCTCTCACCTTGATCTGCAACTCCCTTGCTGCTACCTTTATGCCACATTCAAACCTTTTATCTCTATAACGTGTCCAACTTCTCTCTCTCTCTCTCTCTTTATATCATTTAAGTCCCTCAGTAGCTTGTGGTGCTTTCATCCCTTTTGCTCGCAGCTCACTTCCGCACCAAAGTAGTTGTTTAGGTATTTAGATATTTTATGAAATTGAAGCTGTTTGTGGTGAAATGAAGTTCTGCTTGGTTCTGGGGCTGCAGAGTGTGCAGCTTACTGCCTGTCTGAGACACACAAGCTAAAACCGTGGAGAACACACTCCGATCTAACTGACTGCAGGTACGCAAGCAACGCACAACGGAAGTAAACAAAGTTGCGTTGTGACTGCGTTAAAACATTGCTACATTAATAGCATAGATTAACAAGTTCATTTTGACAGCCCTGGTTACGTGGTTTATGAATGACTTATTCAGTATTTTAAGCCCAACAATGAGGTTTTTCCTATTTCTTTTCTTCTCCTTCTAACCAGGTGTTTACTGTGACAATCCTGAGGTCTGACACAGTGACTCCTTTTTCTCTCATCCCGTCTTTAGCTTTTGAGGCAGATGAGCAACATTATGTACATTGATTTTAGTATTGATTCATATTTTGTTTGGTGCCTCTCCCTCTTCTCTTAGAATTATATATATATATGATATTATACATATTACTCACGTATAGAAAGGGATTAGTTTGACTGCAGTCCCGTTTTGGACAAGTTCCTGTTTGATAGCGATATCTTGACAGCTTTGCCCCTTTTTATTACACCTTTCACACACAGCGGTCCATCCTCCCTTTGTGGCCCTTGATGATAATTGGGCCCCACCGCTCCACAATCGACCGCCCTTCTCTGCCTCTCCCTCTCCCTTCATCCCTCTGGGCCCCTTGGCTGCGAAGATGCCCCACTGTAGTGCCATTCCTAAAGTGTCCAGGCTCCCTGAGGACTTGGACTGGATGGTGGTCCCTTGGGGAGCTGGCACCGGCGTGTTCTCATCTCTTCTCATCACACACAAACACACACACTTTTACTCTGCTCTTCAGACAGCAGTGGTCTCAGCGGGGCTGCCCCGGAGCTCGCTGCAGCATGCTGGGTACCTGAAAAGCCAATGATACCAGCGCAAGGCCAGAATGTTAAGTGGTGTGTATGTGCGTCCGTGTGTGTGTGTGTGTGTGTTGCATGAGATGGGGTCATAATGTTAAGTGGTGTATTAATCAGTGGTAATTGTGTCTATGGTCCATTAAGGCAAGGGCTGGCTGACAGACAGGGGTGAGATAGAGGGGGAAAAAAAGCGGATGGGTGTGTTCGATGAACATGTGTGTGTGTGTCCGCCAACAGAGAAGTGAAACTGCTTGAAATAACGTTTTAACTGTACCGTCTTCTCTACGGCGCTGTACGCCCTGTGTCTTTTTATAAATCCCTGCTCTTGTTTGCTTTTTTTCATGCCCCCAGCCCCCATCATCATCAGTCTCTTTCCATGTTTTTTTATAGAAATTCATCCATCTGGGCCCTGAACTGTTGCGAGGTTGCTCTCCTACTTTTAGAAGCGGGAGTTACCAAACAACGGTCACCAATGGAAAAACAAGGCCGCTTCATGCGCTCCGTCTCACTCCTGCAGACACTGGCAGTCACACACACACACACACACACAC